>NW_027255034.1:0-42500 GCF_042242105.1 Pempheris klunzingeri
ACCACAGCGATAAAGGGACCTACACTATTGAACTGGAGAACAGGAACCCAGAGGAAGAGGAGGCCAGGCGCATGATAGACAAGGTAAGATGTTTAGAGATACATTTGGAATCCAACAAAATCATTGAAAAGTTGGGAATTTTCGTTTGAATTACTTGTTGCACTGTAGGTAATAGACTACAGAGACTACAAAGAGTAGGATTTTTATCATGAATTTATGCCACTGACGCTAACACCAATATGTGATGAAATCACAGTTTCCTGATCCTACCAGTCTTTCCTGCATGATACTACCTGAAAATACAATTCCTTTTGAAAGCCATTCCCAGAGATGTGATCAGCCACACATATTATTGCACTACACAACACTACAATATTGAACTGTGTCCTTACATTGATGTTGTACTCATATGGATGTGAGGATAAGGACAAGCCAATGAATCATTGATGCAATTACACACTGTGATTTTTCTCTTGCATTGCGTTATGTAGTATGGATAACTGACTACAGTTGAGTAGACCTAAGTAGACTGTAAATTGCATGGAGCTGGTTAGTATTTGTCTGATTTGGGAACTATAATCAATGGCCTTTACTTGTTTATTAGATGCAGTCATCCTCTAAATGTAAGATTTAAGATTTTATTTTTTTATATGCCGCATAATGCGACTCCTTTCCTGTATCAGGGCGTTACAATAGTTCACAAGTTCGAATAGAGGTTATTTGGAGAATTGTCATTGTGTTTTTTACATCAGCGTCTTTAAGTTTAAATCACTCTAATCACCACAGAAAATTTGAAAAACGCCTTCCTTTCTGTCTTCTTTTCTTATTTGTGACTGTAAAAAGTAGCAAGTAGAGTGACTAGTGCATCATTTAAACTTACCCTGCAGTAACTCTAAAGAGAATAATTCGACCAAGCACCAACAGACCAGAGCAAGGTTAATTGCCTCTTTATTACCTGCTTCGTTTGCACTTTTAGAGTCCAACTCCTTTGAGGCTGGTTTGTTTCGTTGCCAATAAAACAAAGGTATCATGTCTCACTTGCCTTGCTTGACCACCACTCCATCCTCTCTGTCCCATTGGTAAACCTAATGCCTCTGTAATAGCCCGTGGAGACTCGCTCCATCAAGCACTGCCCTGTTTTATGAAACGATGCTCGAGGGAAAACCCACCATCACTTTCCTACTGCTGACCCTGTCTGGTGGCACAGCAGTCTTTTATGGTCACAGAAAACATGTCTGAAAGGAGCAAAGCAGTACACTTAGAGAGAGCTGGTTTAATGTTAGTTTCAGGCTGAGATTTACTGGCTGGAGCTAAACAAAGAGGAAAAGCTAACATTTCTTTTCACCATCATTATAAGTAAAATAGGACTTAAAACTTCCTTTAAATAGGTACAGCAAAAGAAAAGTGTTAAACCATTCTAGACAGACGTTCACGATACTTTTTAATTGCCACTTACCAGACTCGGAAGTTGGGAATGGCAGCATATCTATTTATTTTTAGGAGGTTATGTTTTTGCCAGAAAGGTTTTTACATAGACACGATCTAAACTTCACTAAATGGCATCATAAAGAGGACCCTTAAGTGTTATATACAGGTGTTTTCTTAGGAGGAGCAGTGATATAATTAGTGGGGTGTATTTCTAGTCAGTGTTAGTCTGAGTGCGTTACATTCAAAACTGGAAGTGTTGTTATGCTAATTACTGTAATTAGCTGACACACTAATTGGCACACTGCTCACAGTCTGCCTGCTCTTGTTCTCGCTCCCTTTTGTAAACTTTTTATGCGTGTGTGTGTTGTGTGTGCGAGTGTGAGAGAGCTGTTCGTTGCCATGGTTCTCAGCTATCAAGTGCAGATATATGCTTTAATGCAACAGCATGTTCTTTCTGTTCAGTTCACGTTTGTTCATCAAGAGAACTATAGAATTATATTACCATAGTGTTCATGGGGGTATTCAGTTTTCTTTACAAAGTGTATTTTAGTGCCCTGTTGAGGATGCACACAGAATAGAGACTAATTCAAAGTATGACATTCATACATGCATAATGCCATAAGCATAATGCATAATTAGGATTCAGCAAAGTGTCCACCTTTTGCCACATTGTAAGCTTGTGTTCCTTCCTGCTTTTCCACATATTTCTAGGTGTTTGGTGTGCACCAGAGCCAGGACTCCTCTATTCTGTCAGACCTGAAAAGAGAAGGAAAAGAGGAGGCAGGAGAGTCAGGGAAAGAGGTAGAAAAGTGTACTCTAACAGCTTATTTGCCTTTCTACTGTTTCTGCTTTTCTAAGATGTTAGGTTTGGTTCTCCCTTATTGCCTCTCCCTCTTTCTTTGTCTGCCTTTCTCTACCTCTCTTCATGTGGTTACCTATACACAAGTGTCCATTATTACAATATAGATGTTGCCTATAGTGACTCATTCTTTCATAATTTAATTTTGATTAGGTAAATTTAATTGAAATGAATAACTTCTGACTCCTAATGTTTCATTATGCTGCTCAGTCCAGTGCAGTATAACAGAGCATGTTAGAGATAGACGAAGAAGCATAGCTGAGTTTCATAATGTAAGTCACAGTCACTCCCATGTCTTGACTGCTCTACTCCCCTACCCTGTTCATTGGAGTAGACTAGTCCTCTCAGAGACTGACCTAGATCGTACGAAGATGAGGAGAGACACGCTCAGCCCTCCAGGCCATTTTATTAGAGGGAGCAAACAGTGTGTATGAACAGTGACAGCCTTTCTATCAAGTCTTATATGCTGATGTCTTTTTCCACATAAAATGAAGAGCAACTGTTCATCTTTTCTTAAATCCTCAAATCAGTCATCTTAGTTTCCAAGTAAAATAAAATACAGGGATTTGTCTTAATACCAATACCGTTCATTCCCACAAATTAAATCATTTCCTTGGTGTAATACATTTGAGATGAACACAGTGTGAGTGCTGATCTCACTCATGATCTCCCCTGCCACTTTGTGCCACCACCAATTGACTACACTGCTCTTTTTTCTGGTTTTCTCACTCCTCTGTTCTTTTCTCTTGTCACCCCACCCCTCCTCTTGTGTCCCCTCAGGCTCTTCCTGGTGACTCGAGCTGGGTCTCTCAGTGGGCCAGTCTAGCTGCCAATCACACCAGGACAGACCCAGAGGGCTCAGGAGCCGAGACAGCCGCCTTCCTGCACAAGGAGAGAGGTACATAGTCACTTGACTGTCAGAGAAAGAATAGGCTTAGATAAAATGTAGAGCTGGACTAACTTTTAAGTTTTTAAATATATTATAACTCTCAATAACAAAACTTAAAACCATGTACACTGTAAAGCATCACTTGAATGTGCCTTTAATTCATGTGAAATAAGTCTTGAATCTCAGTTTAAGTGCATTTGTCCTATGTTCTCTTGAAGCTGATGCCTTTGAATCTGGTGCGTCGCTCAGCAGAGGTGAATCCTCCTCCAGTCTGACTGACCGGAAGCGCAGGACTCTACCCCAGCTCCCTGTGGATGACCCCCGGGCTAAATCCAGTACCAAAGCTCTTGGGCTGAGGTCTGAGATTGGGGAAAAACAGGACACAGAACCCCAGGAAAAAGAGAACAAGGGAGACGGGGAGTCCCCCACTCCCAAGGGGGACGTTGAGATGACCAGTAAACGGAAACAAAGCTCCACATCTTCTCCATCCAAGGCTCCTCTCCGGACCTCTGGCAGCGCTGAGCGGAGGAAGAGGTCAGAGGAAAGGAAAGCAGGAGGAGCAGGAGAAGGAGGAGAGAAGTCTGGGAAGCCTCTAGTGCGCCAGGGCAGCTTCACAATTGAGAAACCCAGCACTAACGTCCCTGCAGAGCTCATCCCACGCATCAACAGAGGCAGCAATGGGCGCGAACGCAGCGATTCCGTGGGCAGCATGGACACCGCTACACTCCTGAAGGACACTGAAGCTGTCATGGCATTCCTGGAGGCCAAACTACGAGATGAAAACAAGCTTGACCAGAAGAGTAGTAAAACCACTCAGGGCTCAGGCTTCCCCCCTCGGACTGGCTCCATCTCTCCTGAGTCAGATGTGGACACAGCCAGCACAGCTAGTCATGTGGCTGGAGAGGCAGAGAGGAAAGCATCAGCTGGTGGTGAACAAAAACGACGTTCCTTAAGCAGTATGCACCGGGAGAAGAGCAACATGAGCACAACTTCCAAGACCAGCGTCACTAACGCAAGTGCCCGTGAACGCTTAGAAAGGAAGTCTAAAACAAGAACTGCAGAAGCAACGAGCCGGACTGATGCACGCCGTTCTGGTCAGCCGTCCTCTGCCTCTTCCAGAGCACGCCAGCCCTCTCTGGATCTCACTGATGATGACCAGACTTCTTCCTTCCCCATCTCTGACATCCTCTCCTCAGACCAGGAGACCTACTCTGGACCTTTAGGACATTCCAAATTTGACAGCAGGTCTGCTAAAACCTCCGCCAGTGGATCCTCCAAAACCAGCCGCACTCTCCAGGCGGCCACAACCTCCTCCCTAAACAAGCAGGCCTCACTGCCTCAGCCGCGGCCTACAAGAGCCTCCCTTCTCCGCCGCGCCCGGCTGGGGGATACATCTGACACGGATCTAGCTGATGCAGACAGGGTGTCAGTCGCTTCTGAGGTGTCCACCACCAGCTCCACCTCGAAGCCGCCATCCGGTCGGAAGGGACTGTCACGACTGGACATGCTGGCTCAGCCACGTAGGAACCGCGTGGGCTCCATCTCAGCTCGCAGTGACTCAGAGTGCACAGTGACACGGAGCTCCACCTCTTCACCCCGCCTGTCTGCTGAGACTGCTCTGCGTCTGGGCTTGCGTTCATCAACACCAACAGAAAACAGGCTTACACCCAGGATGAGGGCCAACAGCGTGTCCAAGCTGAATGAGGTCAAGACTAAGACCACTACATCTGGATACTGCTCGCCAACAGGTGAGCACATGAGCTGTACGCCTTATTTCAGGATATTCCAAATGTTATAGGAACAAGGAGAAGAGGGAAATTAAAGTTGTCCCTTCATTGTCACTTTTACTCACTCACTATATTTCTTTTAATCTTGTTATTTCCTGAAAGCCTGCCAAAAAATAATGTGGTGTAAGGTTCAAGTCAAGAAAAGTCTACATCATTTCATACCTCATTATTCGTCAGTGTTTCGGCATCTGTGTGTAAACATTTCCACTGTATTGTGACAAACTTGTTCGTTGGTTGTCATCGTCCAGAGAGCTCTCAGCCCGAACCTGAGGGCGGTGATGCAGAGGAAGAGCTTATGGGTACTGTACCAAAACAGTAGAGCCTTAATTAGACATTGTGCGTGTGTGGGCGTGCACTTGTGTGTGTGTTTGTGTGTCAGACCTGGGTCACAGCAATAAAAGCTGCCACCAAGCTCAATTTGAAGTCAAAGGTCAATTAATTTAGTTTAAATTAAGTCCTTTGTAAAAGACCATAAATACTTGAATTTTTTACATTTTACACATTTAAAATTAGCTTGAAATGCTTTGCCGGATGTAAATTTAAAAGTGTATTTTCTAGTGTTAAAGAATTTTCAGTGATTAAAGTTGAAGTACAATGACCCAGCTCTAGCATATGTTGCCATGTTAACTCTGTGTCTCCTCCCTGACATCCATCAAGTAACGCTGTGATGATGACCCAAATGCTCTAATCTCTCACTCAGTCAAAACATTTTTCAACATAGGAGCTCAAGCTTCAAAACCCGTCATGATTTTGAAATGCTGCTCCACCATGTGGAAGTCTGTATTCATGACACTTCCACTGTGTCCCATTTTACCCTTGACGGACTGATAGAGCATGGCGTTGTCTCATCATGGTGCAGCTACATTAATGCAGCTGTTGTGTGACTATTGCGAAGCTGCTAACATATCCCTGGCTCTGTCAAGGTTTTATGTACATCATTGGCTGCTTTTGTTGGTTGCCTGGGGTGCAGAGCTTTTAGATCAGCTAAAGTAGAGTTTGGTTTTGCTGCCGTTTCTGTGGTGTTTTTTTATTGGTTTTATTGTATTGTTAAACATTCCTGTAGCTGTCCAATAACAATAACTTAACAGAGTAAGATTCGATTCCTTTGCTTAACCAATCTCTCTCCATTTTTAGTTTCATCTCAAGAACGATATGCGGGACATTTCATATAACATGTTATAGTGTGACATAACATATAGTTTTTGCGTCCATAATGAAAAAAAAATCCCCATGCATTCAGAGCAGGATTGGCTGAGTGCTGCCTCAGTAACAAAGCCTCTCATGTTCACAAGCCCATTATTAACTTCATGAATAACAAATGTTATAATGGAATAAAGTACAGTAATATTGACCTAACGATCGTATTGCTCTTCCATTGCCTTCACAGTGTCCAGTAGCAGCAGGTGGAGACGTCTGCCGCCTGAGTACGGCTCCACCTCAGAGGAAGAGTTTGGCTCCAACCGGAATTCTCCGAAGCACGGAGGACGGTCCCACATGCGTCCACATCACCTCGTCCCGCACCGTAGCTCAAGACTGGGCACCACCGCAAGCCCAGGCTCCGGAGTGGCGACGGGTCCGGGTGGAGTGGGAGTCAAACACCGCATGAAGGAGCAAGAGGAGTACATCAGGGACTGGACGGCACACAGCGAGGAGATCGCCAGGTATTAATCTTCACTGGATAAGATTTATCTACTAGTTGATGTAAAGAATGTAATGTTTTAATATGATGTTGTACTCCAATGTTTAAGAGTCGTTCTTAATGCCGTTATTTTGTCTTAATGAGTATGTGATTACCATCTATTGTGTATGCATGTTGCACATGTTCATTTAGTTTTCTATCCTCCATCTGTCTGATGGTTAACAGGTTATTCCCATGTGTGCGCAGGATCAGCCAGGACCTGGCTAAGGACTTGGCCATCTTAGCCCGTGAGATCCACGACGTGGCTGGTGAGATAGACTCAGTCAGCTCATCTGGCACGGCGCCCAGCACCACCGTCAGCACCGCCGCCACCACCCCGGGATCAGCAATCGACACCCGGGAAGAGGTAGGCCCTGCACGGCCCACGCAGCCGGATATACAGGAGAGCATGAAAAAGGTGCCCGTTTCTCTTCTTCTATCATTACTGCCTTACTGCGTGTGCTTCCATTGCGCTTTTGCCATCCCTCCTGTGTTGATTGGATAAAAATGGCCGCCTCTCTGTTGATTTGTAGCTTTCATCTGCTGTGAGAGGTATTCATTTATTACACTCCCATCTGCTCAACTTTCATTCCTTTATTTTTAATTCTTATTTTTGCCATGAGAGGATTTACTTCTTCTAGTTCTATAGGATTAAAATCTGACTTCTTTTAGCTGGACAATTAAAGCTTTAGAGCTGCTTAGCTCTCTTTGAATTTGAGAGCCTAATTCCACCATTTTTCACAAATCTTTAACGCTATTAAACAAAACTGGAATAATACTGTCGAGAAATTAATTCAAGAATTTATTTTCCCCTCCTCTCTCCCTTCCACGTCTCTCCCTGTCTTTCCTCAGCTGGTGGATCGAGTGTTTGATGAGAGCCTCAACTTCAGGAAGATCCCGCCTGTGATTTCAACCAATAAGGCACCAGAGATCAATGGTAAGCCGGTGGAGCTCCGTCCCCGTGCTCCCGACAGTCTGGAGCCCCGAGCTCTGAGGAGACGCACCTGGAACCGGGAGGAGGTGAAAAGCACAGAGAGCATGACATCACAAATATACCAACATGGAGGCTTTCACAACAACTTTTGCAATCATCTTGAGGCTGTCATTTGTCAAACTGAATTTATTTTCCTCTGTGTATTCAGGCGGTGTTGGACAGCCTGCTGCTCAACTCAGTTTCTCAACTGTCTACTAAGATCAGACACTCTGTCGACAAAACAGCAGGGAAAATCAGGTAATTACACTTAGCCATATTATAACCTTCAGTAAGTGTGTATTTTCAGCGTGTCTTTCCCTTGGGTGCCATTGTGTTGCTTTGAACAGCTAAAGCTGCTGTGAATGAACATGTGTCCTGTGATGTGTTATTTTTTTCTCCAGGATATTGTTTAAGGATAAGGACAGGAACTGGGATGAAATCGAGAATAAACTTCGATCGGAGAGTGACATACCACTCCTGAAAACCTCCAACAAGGTACAGAAGCTCATCTGTCTTAACAACACTTGATGACAGGGAAGGTGCAGTAGTATTGAGAGCTAATAGTTTTGCTGTTTTTTTCTTTTTCTCTGTGCAGGAGATCTCCTCAATTCTGCTCGAACTGAAAAGAGTCGAGAAGCAGCTTCAAGGTAAAGACACATACCCCTCATATAATCACATGAGCACTAAAAACAAATATGAACTTCTGTCAAGTAGAGACACACTTGAACAAGCTGCTAATATGGGTATTTTGGATGAGGCATCATTTTATTCCTGTCTCTGCGTCTGTTTCAGTGATCAATGTGATGGTGGACCCAGATGGGACTCTGGACGCACTGGCCAGCCTCGGCCTGACCAGTCCCACCACCCCTACCAAGCCCCAAGCCGCCAAAATAATTTCCCCCTCTGCCACCAGCCCAGGGTCTGCGCCCCCAGCCAAAGAATCGCTGCCAGAGATCCTTCCTGGGCCTGGAGGATCAACAGCCAGGATTCAGGCTTCCGCCGCCAGCACAGAGGAGACCGCACGAGACCCCAGTGCGGGTCTGGGGTTAACAGGAGTCGGAGGACTGCCCTTTAACCGCATGCGGCCGAGCGGAGAGGAGGCCATCGCACAGAAGTGACCATAAAGATTCCCTGAAATCAACGTTATGTGAATAAACACGAATCTGGATTGGAGTGCAGGTGGCTGGTGATTCGTGTTCATGTCAATGAAGCAGGTGTCATTCTGCTGATTATACCAGTTTAGGATTATGGGTATAATATAAACATAATTTAGCTGAAGTGTTACCAGACCTGCCCAGTAATGAAGTGCCCTGGATGTACCCTCAAACAGAAACTCACCCATAATTTGGATGGAGTAACACCATGAGCTTTTCCACTTTAAACTGCTGACGCTTACTGGCCAATCTGACTTCCTGATGGACTGAAGGCTACCTGGCTGCTCTCTCAGTGGACACATCTCTGTGGTTACACAGTCTCCTATCTCCTCCAAGTCTTCTCCTCCTCTTGCCTTCTCCATGTGTCTGGACCCTACCTACACTAAGGACATGCCTTAAAACACATCCTCGATAGTAGCAGCTCCTGTGCACTCAAGTAATATACAAGACAGCTTATAAGACTTAAACATAATACTTTCTGACAAACAGAATGCATTGTAAAATAACACTTGCAAAATATGTTCTATTTACACTTTGATGATATACAGCACTGTACTCGCTCAGTATAAAAGAATATTTCAGCAGCCTTAAGTAACCACCCTGACAAACCACAGCTTTATGCCTGAAACAGGTTCACCAATCAAGCAGAATTGCAGATTTTTTTTTAGATGTTTCACAACTCTAACCGTCCATGGATGCATCTCTCAAACTGACTCTACTGAAAAGGATTTGTAGTGCCTCCCCATCTCTGTGCTCACCTGTTTCTCCTCACCCATCAAGTTTTACTCTTTCCTCCCTTCCCCTCCTGTCTCTCCCAGTATGTGGAAAAAGTGTGACATGAAGTTTGTCGCTCCAGTAGCATGTACAGGACAGACCTGAGAGCTTTCTTCCTGCAAGTTTGTGTCTGTGTTGATCTTACTAATACTGAATGGTAGTTTCTAAGCGATAGTAATGGCCTTTGGGAAACCAATGATCACTTTCACTCAAAATAATCACGTACCAAAGTTCACAAGT
Organism: Pempheris klunzingeri; assembly: GCF_042242105.1. Taxonomy (NCBI): domain Eukaryota; kingdom Metazoa; phylum Chordata; class Actinopteri; order Acropomatiformes; family Pempheridae; genus Pempheris; species Pempheris klunzingeri. The sequence continues at coordinate 9,783 of NW_027255034.1, forward strand.
TCATTGATTTTGGAATTTTCAACCAGTTGAGCCATCTTGAAGTTCATCTGTTGTGCAAAAACCTGAGAATCTGTGCTTCTGGCAGTTCGTCATAGTTCACCTTTTTCTTTGAGTGCCACAGCCATTTTTCTGTCAACAAATCAAAGATTCAAGAAGCTTATTTGTTACAAAGATATAAGACATAGCTCGCATGTGTTCTTTGGCCCTGTGAGAATCAGAGCTCTTTGCTTTGTGCAGCACTCAATACACTCAAGTGTCCTATGATTTCCAATTGGCTTTTTTCTACTTTTTCCAGTCACAGGTGATGTGACCTTTTTAAAACTAGCAATCATAATCAAAAAAATTAACTGTTTAAACTAAATATTTTATATTACACATTGGTGTTGTAGATATTGCAGACATAAACTTTTTAATGCTTTGAGTCACCTCACAGTGAATTTTGTTTTACCTGTGAGCCTAAGCACATACAAAACCTAAACATGGAAAAAGCTGCTTGAATTGGTTTTAATTGATTTCTTGACGTCACAAACATGGACAACATAAAAGGAGGCTTTCTGTGCTTCAAAATGCTTCTTTGAGGAACACTGCTGAGTTGAAATGAACACATAAGCTCCCCGTCTATATTAGGCTTCATATCAGTGTAAATAGGTGCATTGTTCTGTTTCCAGCAGGGGGAAGTTCCAGCGTACTGTAGAATTGCAGAGACAGTATAGTTACCCTCTTTTTCATTGACTTTGCTGCTTTTTTAGTTACTTTATGGGGACTAAACATTTTCAGAGTCTCTCTTCAGCTTATAGTCTGTGTCCTAGAGTAAGATGACTTAAAGACAGTGTATTAGTACTTAGATACTCTTACAATAGTGAATTTAGGTACCAGAATACATGTTAATTTCCTTCTCTCTATACTGTACTGTATACCGTTTTTCAATGCCTCTAAGTGCCCATTTTGACTATACAAGGGCATTGATTAAAAGAAAGATGTAGTTGTCTAAACAAATTCTTATTTTGCACATCAGATTGTGGTGTTTTTTCATACGGACGTAGTGAAGAAGCAGTGAGAGGCTGCATCAAATGTCAAATGGTTTGACAAAGAATGATATCAGAAGTGACTGCCTTGCCTCTCTGGAACTATTCTGTCTGTACAAACAAAGCCTCTAACTGTCTTTTGTTTTCCTCCCTGTATTATAAAAAAAAAAATGAAATTAGGGGACTGTGAATGCTAGGTACATGTTTATTTTTTAAATTCTACATGTGTCATCTGATCAGTGTTCTTTGTCATTTTTGTAAAGAAAAAAAACACCATTTTATTTATTTTTTTGTTTAATATTTTGTGGATGTTTCATGCATTTTATATTTGTTCAACTACCTGCATTGTTTCTTACTGTTAATAAAAGAGAGCCATTCACTTGTTTCTCTGTTGTTATTTGACCTTCAACAAAAACCAGACTGATTTCAGATTATAAATTCTACTCCTACAGAGGATATACATATATCTATATTATAACAATATATATCTATATTAATTATAAAATTGGATTACATAGCAGCTCACGGCTGGGAGTTTTTATTCAAAGGCCTCACACTAATTCAGACTAAACCTCTGTTATTCTTGCTAAACAAAAGCAGAGCTGTAGGCTCTACAACTTTAATGTCTTAGCTGAAAACACAAATGACTCAACTCCTCTTTAGGCTTCTTGAACTGTTTGACATTTGCATGATTAAATGTTTGAGTCTCCACAAAGAAGCTCCAAACAGACTGCATTCAGCATCACTGTGGTATCACATATATAATAATCTAAGTAGCAATGAGCATCTTCAGACTGCTTAGTTTAATGGATGATAAAGTGTATCTTGCTGATGAAAAACTATTATGGGAGACCTACAGCAGCAGTTCTGGCAAGTTTCTTACTGCAGACAACATACAGACTCATGGATTCCCATCTTCAGCTGCAGTAATGAGATTTCTCTGCACATCAGTAACAGCAGGCTAATTGTGTGTGTCACTTAAGTGCTTGCCTCAGGCACTAAAGGAAAGAGAGCAGCAGTGCTTGAAACCCCAACTGTACTAACACTGAACAACACATTTAAGTTGTTTTCATGTTTTTTTAATTGCATTCAGTAACAGTCTGGTTTGAGGAACTTTAGATAAATACACACAAGACTCTCTCTGGTTGTTGTGAAGTGCATTTAATCATCTTTGATGAATTTACAGGTTTTGTTTGACTCTTACAGGTTTTGTTTGACTCTTACAGGTTTTGTTTGACAGACTGTTGTAGTCTAAATTTATCAGCAGTGGTTGTCAGACAACACATGTGGACACTGATGGCAAGACAATGTGTGATGGGACACGGAGGTTAGCCAGGGGGCCACGCCATGCAGCGCCCGCCGAGGACGTGGACGTGAATGTGGTAGACCGACTGGCCTCCGTCCGGTCCATCATTGATGACAATCCTGTAGCCTTTGGACAAGCCTGCATCTTGAGCACACTTCTTTGCGATTATCATCAAGTGGCCCAACAACTAGGAGACAAAGAGAGAAAGAACAAATGACACGTATGTATGTATGTACAGTATGTATGAGAGACAGGAACTGTGCAGACAAGCATTAAATCAGGCCTAAAGAGTTCCATCTAGTGGTGAAAGTAGGAATAAGTCATAAAAGAAGGTCGGACAATCATACTTACTGCTGCATCACTCTCCTCCGCCTGTGACAGCTGAACAATTGGCTTTTTTGGGACGACAAGGATGTGCGTGGGAGCTTGTGGAGAAATATCAGGGAAGGCTACACACTGAGATACAAAAGAACAAATGCAGAAGAGAGAGTTTAATCTGTGCAGACAGCTGTGGTGTTGTTTTTTTTACACAGTGACCAAAAATGTGAAAAATCTGTTCAATACAATGCAATGAGTGCTACTTCAATTAGTATTGTGACTTCCACCTTAGTTGTTTCTGTGTTGGCTCAACATTGTGTGCAGCTGTATTTGTTGGTGATGTTTTAACTCTCAATCAGTTTCTTTTCTAGGCACTTATATGCTATCAAGCTTGAGGCTGGATAGATCAGAGCTTTCAGAAAAGAGTTTCCCAGTTATTACTATCACTTCAATGTTGACCAGAATGTTGATTACAAGTTGGAAACTCCAATATGTGCCAGCTGAGAGGGCAAAAGGCCCTACCTAACCTGTAGTAGCAACACTGCAGACCACCTACATCTACATCAGTAGGCTGGCAGTGGGTCAGGAAGGTGAAGTAGAAACATTTGTAAAGTCTAAATGATCCCAGTTATTAACCTCACATAGTAAAACGCAGGTTAAGACCCAGGATTTACTGGCATTTTCATTTCCTGTGTCACAATTGGTGTAGTGTGTTTTAATTAGCTTTATTCTCATCATACAAACCTTCTGTCAGTATCTTGTCAGCCTATAATATCAATACTAGACTCCATCGCCTGCATTGAGATGAACTGGTTACAATATCTGATTGATCAGTTGTTTGGCCACCCCTTATCTAATTCTTCACATCGCAGCAATGTAATGAAGCGTGTTTGACAAGCAGTCAGACAGGCTGAGGGCTCTGTAGAAACTACAAAAATACGTGAAGTCTGCGCTGATTGGCTGGTAGTACTTCCTCCAATACCGGAAGAGAGCTAAAGAAGTCAAGATGGGGACTCGTGTGAAGGTTAGGATGAGATATTTGTCGTATTAATGAAAAATAACAGTAATTTTCCTGTTTTTTTACGATGCAGTGCATGTTTGCATGTTCTAGGAAGCAGATTAAATGGTAAATAAAATGGCAGTATGTTAATATTCACAGTTGTTTCAGTTCATGTATCAGCTGTCACAGACTGAGGGGACAGGAGTTTAAGGTTGGATGTTCACAGACATCAGGCAGCGTTTCCTGACTCTGTCACCCCGCGCTGACAGCAGGAGGAGGGTTAGCTCACCTCCAGGAGGGTTAGTTCACCTCCAGGAGCTCCGTGCTGAGACTTAGTGCCCGACTATAACTTACTGATTAACACAAAAACACAAACAAGTCTTTTTGCTCACCTGACAATGTCAGTGAAAATTATGATTAAAAAAATACTAATTCGGTTTCATATAGCACACTTACTGATTACTAATGTGTAGTTTATTTATTTTACATAAATGGTGTAATAAAAATAATGCCTTGTTTTCAATAGCCTTCATGCAATGAGACCCAGTGATACCAAATCAATACCTAAATGTAGCCATCATTAAACTGGACAGTAAATCCAGTTTGCCCCCACAATAAACGCAAAGTGGAGGCTGAATCCCAAACTTATTCAAACGTTCAGGAGAGCGGAGGTGGATCTGTTCACCTACCAGAAAACACACAGTGCCGCTCTGGTTCTCCGTGAGCGCACCAGATGTTCCTCCATGGAGAGAGGAGGCCTTCTCTCACTGACCGTGACCCAGAGGTCTCCTCTACGCTTCCCCCCCTCTGATCGCTCACCTTTTGGCTGCATACAGGAGGAGGGTTCAACAGTTATTCTGGTGGCTCCAGAGCGCAGGAGCATCATGGTGTCTGACAATGATGCAGCTGCTGTTGAGCAGAAACACTCTCTCCCAGCTGCACGTCTGAGCCTACACTTTCCAATGATAAGCCAGCGTTTGTGTGTTTGTTCCCTGACAAACCGACACATCTGGAAAAGTCTGGATTTCAGCTGCTTTTTAACTGATCGTTGTAATTTGTCAACATTTTCATTGTTGCTAAATGTCTGTATGAATCCAGGTCCTAAATGTGTTTAAAGCGCTGCACAGAACAAGGATGGCTGTATTCAAAGACGATGACACAGCACTGACAGGTGAGCTAGTTTGATTCCCTCCTCCCAGTAGAGGAGCATCTGTAGCCATATCTTTGGTGGATGATGTTAACCAAACAGTAGACAACTTAATGCATAACAACTTTTTTTCTTACCAAGCTGCAAGATTAAAGATCAACGAGGAGTTCCGCAAAAACAAAAATGAAACTTCAGAGGAAAACATTGCAAAGGTACAGTGAAAGCGCAACAGAAAGCAACATGATTTGTTTATATAGATTGTACAGTTTATTTGCGCTTGTTTCTTCCATTGTGTATTTAAGTGGGTGTTAAATGGGTTTTGTGTAACGTGGGCTGTGGTAGCATTGCAAAGGATTTAGAAAGCACAGCAGCCCTTTAGACTTATGTTTAACCTGGAAACGATGCAAAACGGTAAAACAAGGAGGGGTGTTGCTATGTACACAAAGGGGCATTTTACCCGTCTGTGCCTGTGGTCTCATCGTCCTTCTGCACTCATTATCCTTGTGTTTTTACAGATGATCAAAATGGGTTCAGCTGTGGAAACTGTTCTCCGAGAGGCAGTGATACAAGCGGAACATACTGGAGAAAATACACTATGTATGTTTTTTCTTCTCATGTGTTATTCTACAAAATGTGCACGAGTCGAGAAAGAAGCATATGAATGCAAAAAATGTACAACAGCAATCTTGACTTCTCTCTTATCACAGTTCAATGATATTTCTCTCTCTCTTTCACAGTGCTTCGACCCAGAGAGAGCCTTCTATTAGAAAATTTCCCCTATTGTGACGAGCCCAGGAAAAAGACATGATTTACCATCCAATTACATCTTTTTCATCAAAAAAGAGACTCACTATCACCCTTTACCGTCCCTCAGCATTTGAAAGGATTTATCCCAAACAGCGTTTTATGTTGTTCAGGATTTCCTGAGAAAAAAAAGAACATTTTTAAGATCATTTCTACACAAAAGAAATGCCTGTTTCCATTTCAGCTGCTCTGATTTAAGATATCTGTGTCGTAAACTGGATGCTGTCATTTCATGTACAGTATTGTATTAAATGTAACTGAGTTGTGTTTTCTGCCTACTTTTCAGCTAAAGAATGTGTTGTCATGTTCTGATTAAAGGAGTATTCTTTGACCTTTGGGTTTAATTTATTTGTTTATTTTGTTCAAACCACTAAAAATAAAAGATGGGTCTCATATAATGGTGGTCGAAACTTGGGACAAACACCACAACAAGTCCTTATTAAAGGTATCAGAAAATGCATGGCTTGCAAAATTGCAATCAGGGTCTCCCAGAATAAATGATCACATTTCATTGTATTGATTCTTTGTAATTGCCCTTGAGTGGGAGATGCATCAGTTGTGACCTGTGTGGCACACAAAAGATAATGAAAGTGACCCTGGAATACAAGGTAGTTACATTCAATTTAGAGCATGAAATCCAAACTGGACATGCTGAGTTTTTAAATACAAAAAGAGATATAACACATTTAAAGATGAATTACGTTTCAAAAGTAAACTGCATTGGTTTAACCTCCGTGGAGCTGTAAAAGTAGATGGAGCAACACGAAAATTGAATGTCTCGACGAAGGTACTACATTTCCCACAATGCCCATAAATTAAGGTTACATCATCAATATGCGCCGTTACTCTGGCAACGTTGACAAGCGGTTCGTTTGGTTGTACCCCTTTAGCTAGCTTGTCCACAAAATATCAAATTTGATGCCAAAAATAAGGTGAATATCAGTTTGTATACACATTTGAATCATTTGTAACATTGTCACAGACATTATAACATTATTGTTTTTCAAACAACGTCTCGCTCGATCTCGTATTTGTCAGCTCAGACACGCTGTGGGAGCTAGCCGCGGCGGAGGTCCACAGCCGGGGGACTGAAGCTGGAGAGGCGGATGGAGGAGAGCCGGTCAGCGAGAGGACCGTGTTTCTGATAGGAAGCAAGGCTGGGGTATGTTTGTCTCCAGACCACAGACAGTACATTTGTTGGCACTCTTGTTATTTGCTAGTAAGTTCACCTTTGCTTCTTTTTGTTCAGGGTAAAACGTCCATTCTCCTCAGATGCCTCGACAGGTGAGTTAGTATGTGTGGTCCACTTTCATCTAAAAATGAGCGAGTCTAGCCTTATGATTAAAACCACACCTGCTCTTAACCCTCCTCATAGTCTGTATGCAGATTAATATTAAAGAGACGGTTCATCCAATTCACAAGCAAACATTACCAGTTAGTAACAGAAATGCTTTGATCAATTGAAGTTCAATCTTGAGGAAAAGGTTTATTATCCGAGCTCAAAGCTCCACTTAACACCAATCAAAGCTTTCAGCTGCATCTCACTGGCTTTTTCAGTGCTAGTAAATTGATCGCTTTGTTAGGTTTGACTTAGGTTAGATTGTTGCTCAACAATGATACTGTTTTTTTTCTTTTTTAATCCACGAGGGATGAACCATCCAAGCCAACTCTGGCGCTGGAGTACACTTTTGGCAGACGGGCCCGAGGACACAACACAGTAAGGAAGTCCTGCTGGTCATGGACACTTAGACTCTTGGACAAATCCCTTGGAAAAATATGTTTGAGACACATGCAATCCCATTCCTCTTTCAGCCCAAAGACATAGCCCACCTATGGGAGCTGGGAGGAGGGATCTCTTTGTCAGACCTGGTCCAGATCCCCATCACTCCTGCCAACATCAGGTAGGTCACTTAAATGCATTCCTGAGGTCTTGTTATGTCTTTCACAATTCACTGTTTATTCACTGATCTTTTAGAGTCAGGGTCAGAGAGTGACATATTTCAAATGGGAATATAATTTATGTTTTAAAGTCAGTCTGGTTTGAACAGTGTTGTCATGCCCATAAAAGAAGGGTGTTTTCGTGGTCTGAGCCTGAGAACACCTTCTCCTTTATATCCTGCCAGAGCACATAGCCCTTCCTGTCTTTTCCCAGGTCTCTCTCTGTCATTCTCGTTCTGGACTTATCTAAACCCAACGCCATGTGGGCAACCATGGAGAAGCTACTGCAGGCCACACAAGCTCATCTGGAGAAAGTGTCTTCCCAGACACAACAAGCACAGAAGGCCAAACCCGGAGCCAAACAGCAGGCACTGGTCCACTCAGCAGCACGAGTCTTGCCTAAGGACTATCCTGTAAGACGTCCTGCTAACATAATCTTCTGGCCAGTCCATGGCAACATATAGTAGCATATTTAAAGTTTTGGAATGCATGAACCACTTGAGAAATGCTTATACATCAGACTTATATGTCACAAATTTAAATGTGAAAAGACCAAAGCTAAAAATAAACCAAGATTTTGAAAACCAGCTACTTTGATATATTAAAAAAAAAAAAAGGTTCACCAGATCTCCCCTTATAGCGTGGACAAAGTAAAAATAACATATTTAAGGCAATTCTTAGCCTTGATGAGCAATTTTCATTATCCAGTGCACATGTGAGATGATACATGTATCCTGAGTATCTGTGTCTCTGTCAACAGGACAGAGAGCTGATCAGTCCCTTTCCTGTTCCTCTGCTCATCATTGGCAGCAAATATGACATATTTCAGGTAAAACACATGTTTCAACCTAAACATTAGCTGTGGAGTTTGTCTTATGGTGGCTGAATGACGTACATCTCATGAAATTTCAAATGCTTGTTATACAATTTTAAAGTTCTTTTGGCAAAGTAATTGTTAAAAACTTTGGTGTCTTACACTCAGATTTATTTGTGTAACATTGCAACTTTCTCACTTAATTTTCTTCTTGGATCCTGCTATAATTTGTGCAACACATTTACAGGGAGACGTTTTTCCATTTTTGTTGCAGGAATCTGACTCTGACAAGAAGAAAGTGGTTAGTAAAACATTGCGTTTTATTGCCCACTACTACGCCGCCTCTCTTATTGTAAGTGTGCTTTTACTACACATGCAGCATATTTACATTTAACATAACTTGCTTAAAATAGGCTGTGATTTACTCTTTCTAATCTTTTTTTGTTTTCTGTTTCTGTTGAATCCATCTGTTCTGTTAACTGCTGCTGGTCCACTTTTCTTTGAGATTTACATTTTTCTTTTTGCTCCTGTGCATCATCTTGTCATCAGTTCACCAGCATCAAGTCGGAGAACCTAATGTCAAAAACCAAGAACTTATTTTCCCACCTGGCTTTTGGTCTTGACAGAGGGTGAGGAGGAGAACACGGCATTGTACTTTATATCAGTAATACTTGGTTGATTTCCCAATTGCATTTCTCATTTGTACTTTTCTTGAGCTATAATAGATTTTGTAATATACAACAGATTTTATCAAACACATGATATGAGAAGAGCTTTTCAAGAGACAACTCAAAATGGAAAATAAATGGAAGATAAAATATATTTCACACCTATTTATTTCAAATAAAATAAATAGTTGTGTATGTGACTGTACTATTCATTTATAACTTTTGGTTGAAGTTGTGTTTTTTCATTCTTTTTCTTTTGTGGTCAGGAAAACTGTGTCCTGTGACTCCACCAAACCTCTCGTCATCCCAGCAGGCTCTGACTCCTTTAGCCAAATCGGTGAGCACAACACCACTCAGTGGCTAAAAACAGTAATGCAGTTTAGAGCCACCCTCTGCCTTGACATTTGTTTCTGTTGATGTGAACAGGATTGTGTGACACAGTGTTGCTCCCATTACTTCAGGCTCCCCTCCTACTACTGATGTGGACATCACTTCTCTGCATGCAAAAAACCCAAAGGACCTCTGGAAGAAAATCTACGAGCGTGTCTTTCCCCAAGAGGTAATTTAATCAATGATGGCATCTTTTTCTTTATCAGTACTGCAAAATGCACCTAATTTAGCCTGTGATGTTTAAGAAAATAACAAAATTACCATCCTCACACTGGACAATCATATTCACACACACGGACTGTGTTTCTACATAAACTGCTGCATTGCATCTCATAAACATGCATGTTTACATGAACAAATATCCCTGTTAACAGTCCATTTTTAATATGCTTCTGTTTATCCAATTGTCTTTGTCTTGGCAGAATACCAGCGAGCAGAGGGAACTGAAGGATCCAGCCAAAGACCCTCAGTACAGTGAACCTCAGATTGATGCCATGAGAGCCCAGAAAGACCAGGTAACTCCTCTTGACCAATCAAACATGCTCACGTCGTATTACTTCATAGCTGCACAGTTGGAATAATACTGCAAAGCACATATTTCACCTGTGATTGTAGACAGGCTGTGCTGCTGCAGTCAGTGTTGAGACTCACAAGTTGGTAGTACGATGGTCAATCGGTGTTCATCAGAAATACCTGCTCCTTTATCTGTGCTTTGTGACCTGAATAAGCATTTAGGTAGGAGGTAACAGATGGTAAAAGGGTTAGATTCAATGGAAGCCCAGGAAGATTTTTCAATCATAAACCCCCGGAGCAAGAAGTAGCTTCTTCTACAATTTATTTTAAATTTTGTCATTGTTGCTGGCTCTTAGTTAAGGCATAATAACAGGCCCCCAAACCATATGCTCCATATGTCTACAACATTTTATTTATATACATTATACGAGTATATTACTTTGGTCTAGTTGTATTTCTACTACCCAAGCTAAGCTGAATATGTGAGAATTCACTCTTCATTGGAAAGATAAATCTTATGCACTCCACACCTTTCTCAAACAGAGCTAGTGCTCCAGAGTGACCTTCTGTCTTTAGGTAACTCGTATGTAGTTGTGTTTATGTCACGGCCTCATTAACAGACCATAATATAACCTCAGAGATTAGTAGCCGGTCTGCCTTAGTGCCACTCTGGCACTTGAACTGCAGTAACCTGTTGGAGTCACACTGCTGTTATCACTGACTGACTCTCACCTGATGCTGGTCATCGTGATCTTCCATTGGACTGCACATGTTGTGATTTGTCTGGATAACCAATAAGAGAAATGGGGTAAAAGTTGATTCAATCACGTACAGAGAAAAATTTTGTGAAGGCTTATTTGCATGTCAGAGCAGATTGTCAGCAGATAACCTTCATGTATCCCTGTCTTGTATGTATGGCTCATAAATAATATTCTTCTAATATTCTTGTCTGAGCTTATGTATCCTTAGCCCCAGTTTGTGTCTCTTATGTGTAATAATTACATTCATGTTACAGAGCTAAGCATCTGTTTTTTCTGGAAGAAAAAATCCAGTCTTTCAAAATCCAGGTCATTTAACAACAAGGCATTTCTACAATCTTCAAATTCTTCTGCTCATCTGGATTGAAAAAATCCTATGATAAACAAAACATTCAGATTAGACCAGAAGCGCACGGTTAGAGTTAGGTGCTTGCTAACACAAGCCAACCCCAGATTCATTCTACTTTTGGAAAGAGCTTTGTCCTCTTGATGTGCCACCTTGCCATATTTGCAGTTTTTTTCAGTGCTGGTTCCACCATTTCCACAGCTTCCTCTTAGATGAGTACTTACAATCTGCCACCTGATTGCTGTTAGCTGAGGGCTACACACTCACAGCCCACAGATAGACAACCAGAAACGTCTGGAGCACAGCGAAACAAGGAATTACAGGCACAGGGCAGGATCTCTGCAGATGGAGGCATTGCCACACACTTGTAGTGGGTCATAATTTCAGGCTGAGAGGGATAATTTTTGAATGAATCTGTACATTGGTTCTGTACATCCTACTCATTCGACCTTCAAAGTTACCAATATACAATATAAATGCATTTAATGCAAAACCTACAAAACTGTCAAAATCTGAAAGAGGCTTTCAATATTTCTGTAGAATCAGCATTCTTCATTACATGGCACAACCCTGCGAACCTTTGTTTCCAAAGTTTAGACCACGTGGAGGTAACAGAAAAATAGCTCAGGTGACCTGTCTGGTTCCTGATGAAGCCTGAATTAATGCTTCATGTTTGTTTTTCAGGAGTTGGATCAGTATAAGAGGAATGCAGCGAAGTCATGGAGAGGACTGGAGCTGGAGACATGAGCGATAATCAGCTCTATGGTCACACACACACAGACACCATATATTAATGTAAATATAGTACGCATTTATTTATTTCCTTTTGTGTCATTTTTTTTTTTACCACTTTGTAACTCATACAATCCATACAACTGTATAGTTAGAGATCTTTTTACATGCTGTTTAAAACATAACAAAACTACTTGTATACTGATGATAAAATGTGTTCTAAAAAATAAACAATTTTACTTTATTACAAAAAGCATCACTTCCTATTCATGATACATTACAATCACTGCATAAAGAAAAAAGAAATGCATACAATACAAAAGTGACATTTTAGTGCTTAGAACATTGATTTACTTCTGATACTCAGTGATACACAGCAGTCCATCATTCAATTTTCAGTCAGACTGTTGATTTATAGTTTAAGCTTCAAGTGACTGATATATATAGTTTTATGTAAAAATATTTGACGTTACATTAGTGCAAATGTTTGTTGCAAGCAGAAACTGCCTTTTTAAACTATACAGAACTTCAGGTTGAATTAGCTCAGTCTGTCTCAGTCGTTTGAGCCCAATTAGGTTGATTTATGGTGCATTTTAGTGCTGGGGCCTCACTGCTGTAGCTGTCATATCATTTAATTTGACATTTAATTGACTGTCCATGTCTACATACCAGTCAACACTAATGAACTCTGCTGTACTGTATACCTCTGTACACCTCTCATCCTGTTTTTTAGAGAAAATGTTGAACAGAAGTTTTGTACTTGCATCACTGCTCTGAACTATGGAATACTTGATTCTGACACTGTATGGTTAGTATTTACACAGAAATGTTCCTTGAATTTTAGAGGAAAGAGTTGAGTGGAAACACAGATGATGTGATGTTAGATGCCACAGTACTTAAGTGTACCTCATCTTCTCTGAATACCGTAAATGTATAACCCTAAATTTATTGCAAATCTTCAGAGTCAAGCTCACTTTAGCTTCCTGCTTAAAGAGAAGACTCTCCCACACGTGTATCTATGGGTTTAGTGACGCACAAGCCTGTCTCTGATCTTGAAGCTGATCGTGCCCAGCAGCAGGAGGGCAGGGAAGAAGGAGTACAGGAGAACAAAGTCTAGTGTGTATCGCGACAGAGCACCAGGATAGCCCTCATCAATGATCTGACTGCCATGAGTGATCAGACAGGCTCCTGGCAAAGGTTTGGAAACATCTGCAACAACACAGCACACCGGAGAGAAAGAGTTGGCAGTTGTCTGGCACTAATTCAAGCATTGAGCAAGAGTGAAATTATTATAATTGTGGGTCTCTGTCAATTCACAGGGAAGGTGGACACACAGGATGACCCCACGGTAAAAAGAACTTACTGCATGTGAAGTCAAGTCCGTGGAACTCGGTCACTATGAGCAGCTCACAGCTGTACTTCTGGAAAGTCAGGTAGCTGAGCCACTGGAAAACCACTGGCATCTGCTGGGTGCTTCTGTAGCGAGGAAGAGGAGAGGAAGGTGTGTTACTGTTAGCATGTGTCTGGAAAGTTAGCAGTGGTCACTATAATATCTTAATTTACATTTAAGACCTGAAAAAGTTGTCTTATCAAATCACAACGGGCTTGTTGTGGTTACTTTAACTTACTAATTAAATTAAAAACACATTTGGTGTCTCACCTCAAGAAGCCAGATCCCACCAGGATCCCTGCAATATTGAGCAGAGCCACTCCAGTGTTGACCATGTTAGGGTCTTGGACCACTCCTAATAACACCACTGTCAGCAGCTCACCTGAGGAACAGAAAAAAGCAAACATACTAATACATACAACTAGCCATAAACAATGGAACCATGACAGTAATGAGATCTCCACTTAAGTCAAACACATTTGTAAGGCTTCACACCACTGTAGACTGATCTTTCTAAAACCGAAAATTTAGAGTCTGTCCTTGTCAAAGTATTCGCAGCAAATTCCTGATTAAGACACGTTTTAAGAGTTTTAGAGATACAAATCATGGAGATGTCCCCATTATGTACTTTGAATAACTAAGATAATCTTTTGCTTTGAATGAAAAGAATATCGCTGTTTTTCCCTGAAGGGATACTTGTATCATTACAGTGAGGGCAGATATGAATGCACCATGTTTAACTTTCCTCCATGTCACCTGCACCGAGAGCTTTCCACTTGTCATCCAACTTGATGGCACTAGATGAAGATCAAATCAAACTGACTTACCAATAAAATATTACTGCTATTAGCACAGATGTCGAGTTGGATGACAAGCGGGCAGCTCTGGGGGAAGGCAACACTGAGGAAAGTTAAACAAAGTTAAACATTGTTCATTTGCATACACTACCCGCATTGAAATGATACAAAGCTGGTTGAAAATCTGCAAATTGTCCATTTGATCTAATCAGCTCACCTATAATATGAGGCACCAGGACTACTGCAGTGAAACACAGGAAGCGTATGCTGTCAGGGTGCATCCCCACCGTCCTGAGTGGAAAGCAGGCAGGGTGAAAAAGACAGAAGAGACAAAAGATGATTTATTGGTGAGAGGGTGCACATATGGAACGTGATTCATTAAATCCTTGAGGGACGCTGACTATGCAGCTTTTACCCTCCAAAACAAAGACACATGCAGACTTACTACCCACCAGTAAAGGAAGGAGGTGAAGATGACAACACTGAGGATGCTGAAGGGCAGAATGTGGAAGATGTAGGCCAAGAACATTTGCCATTTACTGTACAGACCATCCTGACTCTCCTGGTCACTGATGGCCCGCAAAGCTGGAACTGTTGACAAAAGCAGAGACAGAGAGTGAATTGAGTGGAAAAGACGAGAAAATGTAATAATGAAAACCCACAAAGCTCTATAATGGATGAATATGTTAAAAATTGGGGGGAAGTCTATTGTAAATGGTATTAAGATAAATTAGGGTTATAATGACCAGAGAAAGTAAATTAGTATTCGCTTACTGGATGAGTACTTCTTTCACTATCCCATTCAGGGTCAGTACTTGATACTTATCGGTAGATGAATCATACTGTCAAATCTTGATCTTTACAAGGGATGAATCATTAAAAATGAATAATGCATGTTGCAATCTGTGTTCCAGATTTGCAGGTGTTCTTGGTTTTACTCATCAAAGTTATCCAGACAAGTAAGTAAACCTGCTTTTTGTAACAAACCACTGGTCGGTATTGTATTCAGTCTTTATCTATGGAATTCAAGGTCAGCGTGACATCCCCTATCACTACCTCTGGCTGTTTGGGTGCTTATGGAGTGCTTTTAATTACCTTTAAACTCTAGTGTGACTTCTGCTCTGGCCAGTTTTATCAAGTCTCTTATCCTCAATAGCCGTGACAGCCAGAGCCCTAAAGCTAAGATTGTAGACTCAGCTGATAACTGAGAATGAAATAATCCCCTCATACAGCCAATATCCTTCACAGGTTAATGTCTGTATTGTCTTTTAACAAAAATCTTATGTATGCATAAAATAGTTGATAGAAAAGATAGTTTCCACTTATCATATATTGCCTAACCTTTCAAAATGTGTTTTCCTTTATAGTTAGTTTGATCAGGAAATTCTCACTGACATAATGTCACAAGAGTGACTTAGCCTCAATAATTAAAGTTATACACCACATAAAATATACATCACAATATCAGAATTAGGAATCATATAAAGCTCACACAGCAATGCTTTATATTCTCAGTGTTTGTAGTTTGTAGTAGTTCTTGCAGGGCAGATTGAGTTAAAAAGAATGCTGAGATTCAGCTTTGTTTAGCTGTTTCTTCCTTTTTTCTCTGCGTCTATACAGCATTATGTGTGAAGGTTTGTCTGTATTTGAGGTTACCTGAAGTCATAGCAGCTACTATAAATACTATTCATGCACTCCTTTAACACAGAGAGATACAAATACATGCACACTCAGATTATGTATGTAGTATAGATAGTGCAGGTCTGTAGGTAAAAAGGCACTCAGGTTCACTGAGCTCTAAATGGAGTGAAGGTCACCCCCCCCCCCTTGTAGGTAGGGCTAAAACTACAAATGCAATTAAAGTTATTCTAATAGAAATGTTTTGTTCATGCTGACATTTGGCCACATTTGTGTTGAAGACCAACTGCTATTGGTTAACTTACAACCTGTCACTTAATGTTTTACTCTGACCTTAGAGAGACACTGAAAGTGCATAAAGTCTCTTTAGGCACTGCGACCAAACCAAAATCCAAGCTAGACTTTGCACATTTTAGCTGAAGGGAGCAAAAATACTGCAGACTGCAGATCCCTTTCACCCACTGAAGAAGGAGATAAGAGAGCTTACACAGCTCAGATAAAGATGTTTCAGACATGCTGTTTAACAAAGATAATAGATCACTTTTATTCAGATGATAGACCACACACACTTAATGCACTTCAGAATTTGCCTGAAGTCATCCTACACACTAATGTAAATATTTATAACTTTAGAAATATGGCAACTCATTCCACTTGATTTATGTTTCATATTTTGCCTTGGACAAAGTGAGAGAGACTGCCTGTGTAGCACGCTGTTACTTCATAGTAATGTCTTATGGGAAAATGTACAGTATTTGCGTGTTGCCTGAAATGTATCACTGCACTACAATAAGTGAATACAGATGTATGGTGTTGGTGGGACTCACAGAGAGCTACAGCGTTCAGCATGCCAGTGTAGGGCGAAGCACCAATGCTCTGATAGATGATGCCGATGCGGTCCTGCACGGCACCCTTGGTGACATCGTTGTCTAAATGCATCACAAAGAAGGCCACAAAGAGACCGTAGATCAGGTTCTGGGACAGACGCATCAGGACACCCATCCTGTCTCTGGACAGGTTTCTTGCTGTCCGCCTGCACACAGAACACACATGGAAATACATGTAAACACGCGTGAAAGCATGCGTGTCCTCAGGTGCATGTTCATACAGCACAGCTCTGACCTGAGCAGAACTCCAAGTTTGGCTGCACCGCTGGGTGACTCTTTGCTCTTAAAGGGGATGGCCGGCTTGTCTGCCCGCTGCAGGCTCTGCTCCATTTTTCTCAGCATGCTCTGGTAGATATCAGACCTCTGATAGGATGAAGTGATCTCACGCATGCGATTGAAGGTGGCTGCCTCCCTCTCACTGCTGCGTGTGTCCACTGAGGTGAAGTCAACTGTTTAACATCACAGCAATCGGAATATTTTAATGTACATTTTACACACACTCCATTCTTTTAGATACTGTATATTCTCAACATGTACATATTCGTTACTTGTTTGTGTTTTAACACAGATGAGTGGCTATAATACAGACACCACATAATTCATAATTCATACCATAGATGTCAAAGGGGTTGCAGTACTCTGGACACTCATATCCACATTGGCTGAAGAAATCCACCATCTCTTCTGGCTGCCCACAGAACACCAGCTCTCCACAACTCATTATAGCTATCCTACTGAACACCTGGGGGGAAGACACACACACACACACACACACACACACACACACACACACACACACACACACACGTGGAATACACACCAACAAACAGTTTAATTTAATCAGTAAACAGATATCAAGTGAACTACAACACATAATCTTTTGTCTTAATAGAAAACGGATAGATTCACATTTTTGTCAAGTGTGAATACACTGACATGCCAATCATATGTACACTGAAAGATGTTTTTGATTACTGTAATTGTTTCTATTGACCATAATGACTGAGAAGAGATGGAGGACAAAGACCACCGTCCTCGTTCTAATTAAAAAATTCTAATTAAAAAGTTCAGCTAAAGTTTTTATGAGGCTGCAACAGTCTGAGTTGGAAAAATAAAGTGAAGATCTTCAAAAGTTTCCACTGAAACAAAGAGTAGAAATTAGATCCTAAAAAGATTGTTTGGATGATACCCTCTTGATTTGTCAGCATGTCAGTTTCAGCTTCAAAGAATGAGGTCCCCCTTCATTTCCATTAAAATCACATTAGAAAACGTGATTGGAGATGAGGAACAGTTACAGTGACCAAAAACTGTTGCAGTGTACATTTGAACATCGTCAATACTGTTTTAAGATGAGCTAAAAAGTAATGTGAATCTATCCTTTAAAGGAAGTTTCAATTCTTTTTCTCTCCAGGTTATCTTGAAACCCACCCTGAAGAGTTCGGAGCGTGGTTGGTGGATAGTTACTATGACGATACGGTCCCTCCTGGCCAGCTCTGCCAACAGCACCACAATTTGATTGGCGGTCATGCTGTCCAGGCCGGTGGTCGGCTCGTCCAATAGGATCACCCCTGCAATGACATCATAACCCGTGTGTTGGCTTGTCACACATTGAAACGCTGAGACGAAGAGAAAGGCAGGACAGTAACTTTTTTTCTTCTTTTAAGTTAGAAACTTTTAAATGCACTTTTTATTAAGTGGCACATGTGGGACTCTCAGCAGGGCCAACTCAACTTGTGAAGATAAGCAAGTTCTTTTTTTTTTTAGTTAATTACTCTAATTAGGACAATTAAAAGATTGCCTCTTTGCATTATGAAAGCAGAGTGGAATTAGCACATGCTTTAATTGTGAGATTAATTCATTTCCTGGTTGATTGGAGAGGCAGTGAATGGGAACTCCTCATTACTCTGTGTGTGACTCTGTGTGTGTGTGTCCAGGACCATTCTAATCCTGAATGAGGACTGAGACCCTTCATCCTCCCTGGAGGACCGTAGACCTGATAAACTACACCTGGGATGAACATAAGTGCACACACACACACACACACACACACACACAGAGGTGGGTCTCTGCTCATTCCCTCAGTGGTGTGATAACTTAGTCTTTCATTACTCTTCTCCATCTCTCCCTCAGTCCCTTTCTCTGCCCCCTCCTCATTCCTCTCTTACTTAGATCCTTTTGTTTTTCAGTGTGGACTTCTAAAACTCTTTGGGGATAGGACGGGTCTTTCTCCTGAACTTTCTTCTGTTCTCAGGATGGCACATTCATGCCTCCAGTCCTGTTGCTTCCAGCAGTGTATGAATGAAATATCATGTGTTAAATACAGTGATTCACTAAACAGAGTGTGCAACATCTTTCTGATATTGTGTCACAGCCCCCTTTGTCTACTCTTTGTCCTATGTGTCTAAAAGCTTAAGAAAATCACTCCAATGCTTCCGTTTATCTACTCCATATCTCTTTATTTCTGAGCACACAGTTCTGTAAAGCCATGACAATTTATGGGATAATGGCTTTTACTTTGAATACCCTCAGCAACATGATTTAAATTTGCAGCCGCTGCACCTTTTGGAAGTCTGATGGTCACGATGCACAGATAAAACTCCTTCAGTTGTCCTCAGACGTATTCCAGCTGCAGAGGTACTCACTTGGGTCCTGAAGTAGCTGGCTGGCAATGGAGACCCTTCTCCTCTCGCCTCCAGAGATCCCTGGGAAGACACGACCTCCAATAACACTGCGGGCCACATGACTCAGACTCAGCTCGGCCATCGCTGCCGACACCTATACAGGTGCCAGAGGTCAAGGGTCAGGTGACAAAAGAATTACTACTGCTAACAAGTCAACTGACTACTGTAAATAATGTACTTGCAGGTCTCGTTAGTTCACTTGATTAGTGGGAGGAATGTTTTCTGTTTATTTCTGCTCTGAGGTACAGGGCCAGGAGGTTGATCTTTGCTTCGGATTAAAACATGATAAGGAAATATTGAAATAAAGTAAAAAGGATAAGTTAGAAATGATGGACATAGGCTAGAAATGCCTTGAAAGTTGTATAATTTTGACCCTTTTGACAAAACATGCAAGCTGTGATCATAAGAAGGGAGATTTTAAGATGTTTTGACTATGGACCCATATGGTATCACACCAGCTTAGGTAGGCAGACCTAGCACTAATGACTGGCTGTTGCACAGAACATATTGGTACAGTATAGATATTAGTATATTTGTATGTGTGCATTTAGACAAGGAAAATCCAACTCACTGAATTTAAAATAATGTTTAAATGTTATGATACTATATTATCATTTATGCTGATGTTGGACATAACTGTGACTCAACCATATTTTGGATGAGCCAAATATACAGCAGAACATCACCCTGCAAAGTGTCTCAACAAAGAAAAAAAGTTATAAGCACTAATACTTCTGAAAACCTTGTAATGTTCTTCATTTGTCTCTTTGTCTTTTTGTATTTTCTCTGCCAGGGAGACATGCCAGGTCTAAGCTAAAGAGAACTGATAGATTGGACAGAGCAGAAGAGGCGAGAGTCACCTTCTTCTTGATGGCCTCGGCCGAGTGTTTCCGCAGGGCCAGCTGGGCTGTGTAGGTCAGAGTCTCCTCCACTGTCAGATAACTCAACAAGTTATCACTCTGGAGAAGAAAGAGACCCAGAGATACAGAGAGAGGAGAGAGGAGAGGAAAAAGACAAGAAACGGCAACAACAAACAAGTAAGAGATTAAGTGAGGCAAACAAACACCTCATGGATCGTTTGTACTTTAATACACTACATAATAAAATACACTGCTTCTAGTGAAATGACAACTATCTCCATCAAGAGATCATCATATATATCTATATATATATATATAAAAAACCTCTCTGTTCCTCCATGTAGTTCACATACTGTAGTATAATGGCTATATGTAACTCCATATGTGTGTGTTCAAATGAGCTGTAACATACCTTTGCCCCAGACGTACACACACACATTCATACACACATCCTTTGTTTGAACCTGCTGAACCTGCAGCCTGCTTCAATTAACACGTGGCAGCTCCCAATCCCACTTCTCCTCAGTCTCTCATCTGAATGACTTTAATATCAGGAGCTCATATCACCTCCTCATCTACAGCTTAGCAGGGGAAGTTAATGACGAGGCTTAGAGAGCAGAGGAGGGTTGCTATCAGCGAGAAGAGAGAGATGATTTGAAAGGAAGCAAGGCCAGTTTTAAGCCAGTGTTTTTAATTCAGGCTTTGGATACACTTGAGCACCTCTCATTGAGAGATTAAGTATATGAGGAGGCTAGCTAGGGTCTTTAGTTAATTTCATCCAGAGGCCAGGGCAACCTTTTCAGGAGTTTTTGCAGTATGGTGTGTGTTCATTGACTTTGTGGTTCCACATTTATGGTGGTCAACCACAGGCAACTTAAATATATACGAACTGTCTACATGCAGCCACTCTCTAACACTATAGGGCAAAGTTTAACCTGATGTCAGTGTGTGATGAGAACTAGGGCAAAGTGAAATGTGGATGTTCGTGCATGTTGCAAGGTGCTAACTGCTTTCAAACCACTGTTAAGTCTCTTTAGTAATGTGTTGGCAATATTTTATTTAACACTGCTTTAGATAATGAGGTACTCTGAGTATAGTTCAGTAGTTACATTTCACCAACAACTGGTCAAAATATGTTTATGTGTTACCTGCAGCACATAGGAGAAGCAGTCCTGATACTCTTCTCTCTTCATTTTCCTGCCGTTAATTAAGACCTCACCCAACAGTGTACCACAGTTTCCAATCCTCCCTGAGATGGCATCCAACAATGTGGTCTTTCCTGAACCTTTACAACCCAAAGTACACACACACACACACACACATTGATACTTACGTGCATACAATAAAAAACAGGATATATCTAGTCACATATTTAAGAAATATTTATACTGGCCAACAGAAGGATTCTCTATACATATTTACATATATACATATTTTGAATGAAGAGTGCTGCCTCATTATTAATAGTAGTTTTCATCAGTGTTCATAACCAAATAATTTGACTTTCAGCATGAATAAAAAGTGCTGTCACACTGTTTTTATAGCTGAGTTCTTAGTTAGTAAATAATTGAGAACAATGTTCATTAAAAGTGATCTTATTGCATGGTAAAAACGTCAGACTTTTTAAAATGACTTATTTCTAATAGAGTTTGCTCTTTTAACTGCGAGTGCAAACCTGAATTGCCAAGTATGCCCATGATCTGCCCACTGTCTATTTGGAAGGAGACATCATTGAGGATCTGACGAGTCCAGCGCTTCCTGTATGAAGGCAGGTCCCACCACGGACCTACACGCTCACTGGCCGAAGCACACACACACATATACACACACACTTTTAACATCAATATTTTTTTTAACATTTCTCAGAATCAATGTCCGATATCAAAATGATCATCATTTGATTTCAAAGTATATACAAGTATTTATCAACAATGAGCAATGTGTTTTATTTTACACTGCATAGTTTCCAAGAGTTACACATTACATTTATTTTCTGCTGATTCAGTGGAAATGAGAGTTAAACCCATAGAATTATAAATAATTCAACCCACACCTGTCAGTATATATGCATAATAATATAACATCTGTATCTGTATGATACCATGTAGTAAATCCTTTTTTTGGATCTGTGTCTCAGTCATCCTCTACACTCTGTCTGTGTCTGCAGCATTTACCTGACAGTATAGGAGATCTTGCTGACACTGAGACAGCAGGAGGGCTCTGATCGCTCCTCTCCACCGTCCCTCCTGACATCCCTCTTCACCTCCGACACATACTTGAAGGACTCTCTAACTTTGTTCCCAATCTCTGGCTCCACCGTCTGCATGGAGTAAAATCTGTCCATGTCTCCGTCCAGTCGGCTACTTCAACCAAATCAAGTACGTCTCAGATCTCTTTGTTCATATCCACAAGACTTGCAAAACAACATGTGAAGTTCTAAAGTTGAGTCGTCTTACAGGCCCAGATTTTGTCTCTCTGCGCACATTCCCTGTTCAGCAGCAGTGCGAGAGCAGTGGTGTCTCTCGGGAACCATAAACACACAATGAATGTTGCGTTATCTCAGAGAACTTTGATCTGGACTTGTATAATGAAGACAAAAAAACACACACATGCTGAGTAGCTTCACTGGCAGTCAGTCTCACATCAGTCCTCAAACTGTACGCTGTGACCAGAAAAGCTATGACTGATGGGACAGAGCAGACGAAGAACTGACATGACATGAACTTGGACGCTTTGAGGAAGAAGTCTTGTGAGCTGAGACAAGAGAAGATCTTCAGCTGGACTGGAGTCGAACGATCTATCATAGAGAAGAAACGGAGACGAGTGGAAGAACAGGAGAGCAGAAAAGGCACATTCTGTAGAGAAGAAAAAAGAGAGGAACAGAGCAAAGTAGAAAAAGGGGAGCGTTGACCTCTTAACCCTACAAACATCAACCAATAACTTGCATCATCATGGTCACTGACACCAGCCTCAGTCATACAAACTGCTCCTCACAGGTCAGTTTTCTACATGGGATCACCTAAACATGTTGGCATGTTGGTCAAAAGAGCCCAGTGTGATTGAACATTTTTTGACTGCCACTGGAAATGGAAAGAATAACAGTTGCTTCAATGTTTCAAGTGAAAATGCAAATACCAAAATAGTTTCAATTGTACATAGAAAATCTGTAATATTTTAAAATGAATACATTAGAATAAATGTAACTATGGGTGCTTGATGCATATTAGGATTTACTTCTATTTTTGCAGGTTTAGGTCACTATGTTCTTGTTTCTTTTTCTGTTTTCCAGTTTTTCTCACAATGCAAATACATTAGAACATTTTGCTAATCTATGTTGGTGACATTTTTGAGACCATGGGCCTGACATTCTTTTATAAACTATGCTCTGCTAGACCAGGAGGGTTTGTCTAAAAAAGATACTAGATATACAGTAAAAATACTGTAATTATTTAAGTTTCACCTGAAGTCTGGTTTAATAGCATTGGAGACTTATGATTCCCACAGGTTCTACTCTCATATTTCAGGTACCACGCCTAAATAAAACTGACTAGGACAGCTGGATGACCAAATTTCCAAGGTCTAAACTACATACACTGTCAACTTCTGTGAATGTGCTAAAGAAAAGCTAGCAGGAGGTCTTAAAACTGTAGGTCCATGTCACTAGAAGCCATATCTGCCATTTTACATGACATCTACAGAATGTGCAATATATACTACATACGTACAATACAGTGTAGAGTATGTTCAGTAGATCTGAGTACATGCTGCATTTTGAAACATGCATTTGTACTTTTATTGTTTTGGAGAGATTTAAGGATCACAAAAGTCTTTGGTTGGCTTTGCAGTGTCTGGTGGCTCTTATTCGTTCCTCCATTCTTATTGGTCTTTACTCTCTGAGATTTTATTGCAGTTTGTTCTATAGGACTGACATGGATACAGATAAAAGAATCCAACGTGTCCTTGCCTCTGTGAAACTCATTGACCTGTCAACCCCTCTTTAACAGCATCAAGACACAGAGCTGTTCTCGTCTGAAGAAGACAGCAGTCTCTACTTCACCTACAGTGGAGGGTGCAACGAGCTGGAGGTCAACAACCTGCACTATGAGGTAACTGGCGGACAGGTGCCAAGCTCTCATACGCAGTCACCTTTAGCTTTTAACTGTTCTAACCTCGGCATGTGTGTGCATGTCTGTACCCTTGTGTGAATGTGTGTGTGTGTGTTCCCAGGTGGACACAGCAGCTCAGATCCCATGGTATGAGAGGTTGTCAGAGTTCAAGTTGCCGTGGGAGATAAAAGGAAACAAGCAGACAGCCATCAACAATCTCAGCCTCCGAGTCCGCAGCGGACAGATGCTGGCCGTCATCGGCAGCTCAGGTGAAAAACAAGCACACACACACACACATACGTAGAGATTTTAAGTATCTCTGTTTCTAATCAAGCTAATAAATGTTTCCTGGATGATGTCATTTGTTCTTCCTCAAACCTTTAACTCCAGCCTGCAGTTTGGTACATGAAACATATTACAGAACAGAGAAACAATTAAAAACTCTCATTTTCTTTCTTTACACTTCCTGTGCAACTAGAAAGAAAGGAAGAAAAACTGCCATGTTTTGATGCTAGTCAATGTCTCATGACTTGTGTATTGAGTTTTGTTGGTAGTGAAAAGATGGTTTTTACTTTAAAAATATAATCATCTTCTCCCAGGTTGTGGTAAAACATCCTTGCTGGACATAATAACGTGCCGTGATGAGGGCGGTACAATGACATCCGGTCAGATTCTGATCAACAGGAAGCCCAGCACGCCCCAGCTGGTGAAGAAGAGCATCGCTCATGTCCGCCAAGACGACCGTCTTCTTCCTCACCTCACCGTTCGTGAAACTCTCGCCTTTGTTGCCAAACTGAGGCTCCCCACCCACTTCACACAGGCTCAGAGGGACCAAAGGGTAAGATTAAGCTTAATGGACAAATATTAACTCAAACCACACCCACACAGGCACAGAATGTACACAGCATGAGGACTTTATGAGCCCGTGCTGAGGCAGTGTGTCTATTTTTGTTTTTCTCACAATGTAGTAAGATAAAACACTAAATAATAAAAGATCAACTGCTCTGTGTGTTGTGAAAGACAGTTGTCATAAGTTATATGTGCCAAACTGTATCTCTGCTGTTTTCTGTCGCAGGTGGATGATGTCATTGCAGAGCTGCGGCTGCGACAGTGCGCTCACACCAGGGTGGGAAATGACTTTGTGAGGGGAGTCTCTGGAGGAGAGAGGAGGAGAGTCAGCATAGCTGTCCAACTTCTCTGGAACCCCGGTATGAGAGCGAAAGACACAACCTCTTAAACTCTTGATTTTCCCTCTTAACCTTCATTACGGACAATCAGCCTTCAATCTGTGTGGCTTTTTAGGTGTGAAACCGGCTTAAAACTTAATCATAAAGTCACAAAACTTTCAGGTATTTTGATCCTGGACGAGCCCACGTCAGGTTTGGACAGCTTCACGGCCCACAACCTGGTGATCACACTGTCGCGTCTGGCACGGGGAAACCGTCTGGTCCTGCTGTCAGTCCACCAGCCTCGATCAGATATCTTCCAGCTGTTTGATCTCGTCGTCCTGCTGTCGTCAGGTTCAGCTGTTTACTGTGGCGCTGCTCGTGACATGGTGCCTTACTTCACTGCCCTAGGATACCCCTGCCCACGATACTGCAACCCCTCTGACTTCTATGGTTAGTGTGAATGTAGAAAGCTGTTTAAACAGCATTAAGTCGATGTCTGAGGCTGGTCATCATCCCCACACTCAAGGGCACCTTATGGGAAAATTTAGACCAAGAAATGTCCCAACAACTGACTTTCCTGTCATACACGCATCCATGGTCTCAAATATGACCCATTCGTCACTCTAAGCCTATGTATATTTTCATTTTGTTGGTCTGTGTGTGTGTGTGTGTGTGTGTCCAGTTGATCTGATCAGTATTGACCGGCGTAGTCCAGAACAGGAGGCCAAGTGTTTGGAGCGGGCCACAGTTCTGGCTGAGCAGTTTGTGGAAAAAGTCCGAGACACAGACGATCACATGTGGAAACCAGCTGGGATCGACACAGCACCGGCACACACTGAAAGGTAGCAGTGTGTTTCTGTGTGTGTGTGTGTTTGCCACTTTTCTCCTCCTTTTCCTTATGGACTCATTTGCAAATTTTTCCCAACTTTTGTCGTTTCCATTTGTCCTACAATTTCGGCCCCATTCGTCCTCACATTACTTCCCCTCTCCCTAATTTAAAAATGACATAACTTCATGTAAAGTCTCCAGTGAGCAGCTACAGGCCTTGTTTTGGTTCCTGTTTTGGTCAGAAAAAGCCAATGCTCTGACTGGATGACTGAATGGGGTTAGGGGGCTCCTTTCTACAGATTCCTCCTTTAATATTGATAATTTATGGGAAACTGGTTCCAGACTGCCTGATCCCCTGTTCTCCTGCCTGCAGTCCTCAGCAGCTGAACAAGGTAAAAGAAGAGGAAGTTATCACCATCTCCAAGCAAACAAACAGACTGCCTGGCAGACTGCACCAATTTACGATCCTCATCAGGTAAGAGCAAAATACACACACACACACACACACACACACACGTATTACAGCAGTTGTTCCCAACTTTTTTGTCTGTTGTACCCCCACAACCCTGTCAGATGAGTATTAAAGCGCTCAAGAGGGACACATATGAACGCTGACCTCCCCTTCTTTCTTTTCCCTCAGGCGCCACATGTATAATGACTTCAGAGACCTGGTTACTTTATTGGTCCACGGCTTCGAGGCCCTCCTCATGTCACTGCTGGTCGGCTGTCTCTACTACGGGGCAGGAGAAGAGCGTCTGTCCATTCAGGACACAGTGGCCCTCCTCTACATGATCGGAGCTCTCACCCCATTCGCTGTGGTGCTGGACGTCATAGCTAAATGTGAGTAATTACAGCTGCGGAGGAGGAAGACAGTCAAAGTGAGTCTGCAAATCAGTCAAAGAGTTGATGAAGTTCATTTACTTTCTCTGTTTCTTTGTTAGAAATGATACATTGATTTAAATGATGTTATAAACATGATCAAAATTATTAACATTGTTTTGATGGAGCATTAGAAGAAAAAAGAGGTGTTCTCAGACCTCATAATACAGTTGTCAAAATCACATAGCAGTGTGTAAAAAGAAGATACTGCAACAAACAATTTCCTTTTCAACACAGAAATGAGTTCAGACCTGCAGCCACTCAGTGCTGATAAATACATGGAAGTCTGTTCACTGCTGCATACCTCGCCTGCCATTTACACCAAGTTTACATCAACATATATGGGACATATGATTTGCAGAAGCATAGCTATTATAACAAGCATCTCAACGTACCATATACAAACAAACTGACACAAATACACAAAAACAAGCAAAACAAAAAAATCTTTGATGCAGAACCAGAAATCACTAAAAGGTCAGAGGTTGTGATTGCAACATTTGCAGTTTTACGTCGAACGTCGTTGGCAAAAGTGCATCAGATCTACGAAGAAAAGCTGTAAGAAGACAAACCAGCAGGGGTAGGAATGTTCAGAACAGTTTGGCAAAGTTATTAAAGCAAAAGTTATCATCAAGTTATCAGACTTTGTTGAGCTGGACACAGTGTACTTGGACTCTGAATCATATTATATTCAATCACACCAGTTGCAGAGATATCAAGAGCAGGAGTCTGGCCAACTGTCATTAAGTTCAAGTCAGGTCAAGGTCAAGTGACGCCAAAAGTTATAAACGTTTGCTACTAGATACTGTAACAGTGCCTGCATGTCACACAGAGGCCAAAATAATATTGAATATCTTTGAGAAAACACAATACGAATACTACGTTTACTACATTTATTACCACATGTAATGTGCTTTATTTGTCACTGTGTTGTGTATAAACATGCAACAAACTGAAGAACAGTACATCTGTAAAGCAGCCTGATACCAGAGGTTCGAATGATCCTCATCAGGCTAACAAAATGTCCTCTGCAGGTCACACTGAGAGAGCCATGCTCTACCACGAGCTGGAGGACGGCATGTACTCTGTCACCTCCTACTTCTTCGCCAAGGTAAACCTCCTGCATCTCCAGCAGGGGTCAGTCTCACTCCATGTTGGAGTCCCACTTTGGTGTAATGTACCACCCCAGCGATGCACAGTACTGAAGTGTGTCCACCAGCCAGGATCCCAACTCAATGTTTGTGTGTGTTTGTCTGCATTTCTGTCTGTTGTGTATATTTGAAAGTACTCTGTCTCCACATTCAGATCCTGGGGGAGTTACCAGAGCACTGTGTGTTCACCTTGGTGTACGGTTTGCCCATCTATTGGCTGGCCGGGCTCAACGAGGCTCCGGAGCGTTTCCTGCTCAACTTCCTGCTGGTGTGGCTGATGGTTTACTGCAGCCGATCCATGGCTCTGTTTGTAGCTGCTGCGCTGCCCACCCTGCAGACCTCAGCCTTCATGGGCAATTCCCTGTTCACCATCTTCTATTTAACTGGAGGGTTTGTCATCAGCCTGGAGAACATGTGGCTTGGTGAGGAGACGGGTTGCTTGTCCGTAGTTAAAAGAATTGTTAGGAGCCTGAAGAAGACGTGTGTGACGATAGAGCTTAGCTGGTCGGTCTGTGATGTTCACACATGTGCATGTCTTTGATTCCCCAGTGGCCTCATGGTTCTCTCACGCCTCCTTCATGCGTTGGGGTTTTGAGGGCATGCTGCAGGTACAGTTCAGAGGCAACAAGTACCCCATCACCTTCTTGAACAGCACCATCAATGTTGACGGCATACACGTGAGTCAGAGACAAACACACACATACAAAATCATACACGGGTTAATCAAACAGTTCCACATATCATCATTCATGTACAGTACAAGAGTACAGTTTTCTTTCTTTTTTTTAAAATTAGTTTTCAGTGTTTAAAATGATAACACTGGGCATTGTTTTGCAGGTGGTGGAGGTCATGAACATGAACCAGTACCCCTTGTACTCTTGCTATCTGGTCCTGGTGGCAGTGTGTGTGGGATTCATGGCGCTCTATTACGTGTCCCTAAAATTCATCAAACAGAAGTCCAGTCAAGACTGGTGAACACATCAGGACCAGTTTCAACAATCAGACCAAGCAGTCTGAAATCTCTCACACACACCACAAGGTGTTTTTAGCAGCAATTTGGGTTCCAGGTCGACTGGTTCGACACAGAGCAACGCTTTGCATCATCATGTTGCTGTTCTTATTGGGATGTTTTACAGTGAAAAAGTGCTTAATGTAGAGTAGGATAGTACCATATACTATATGCTTTAAGTTTACATTTTCAAAATACATACCTTTCATAGCCTGCTGGCCCAGATAAGCAGCATGGATGGATGTTCACAATAATTTCAACATCAGAAACTGTTGCTGCACTCTTTAATGGTACAAACAGATGATATAACTACTCTGGCACCTCAGTAGGGACTCCTCTTGATGTTGAAATAATTCCTTTTAACTAATCAAAACAAACTCAACATATAAAAGTCTGAATAAGTGGGAATAAGAAGTTGCCCCACATAAAAAGTTGTACTCACAGTGTTGAGAGAAGCGATTTCCACAGTACCACTGTCTGCTGCTGGATGGCAGCAGAGCACTTTTGTAACTTTAAAGTTTTTTTTTTTCCCCCCTCTTCCTCTCTTCTCTGTCTTGGCAAACGATTAGAGCGCCACTTTGGCAGATATCCATCTGCAGCTTTTGCTTGTTCCATTTTCAATCTTCTTTTTTTCCCGCAGCTTTATCTTTTTTTTTATATATGTAAGGTAAGCTTAACAATGTGTGCCAGTATAGGAAGCACTGGAAAAAAAAGCCCAGAAGAGATTTAGTAAGTAACACTCAGAAAAAAAAAAAAAAGAGCTTGTACTTGTGTCCTCATAGATTGAAGATTATGTAAACTGTGTGTTTTTGCACTGGTGCAAAAGCCTGATAAATATTTTACCGACATGGTTTGAGTCCAAATTAAGTGAGTATTAAATCAAATTGCTCCACTTGTGTGCATTTATTTTTGTCGTCATAGTCTCTGCTGTCCGGAATTGTCTAGACACTTGAAGCTGTGCAGCTTCATAGCAAAGGATGTTACTGATATTGTGATTATCTTTCATTTAAAAAAAAAAATGACATAACAAAAGTTCCCAGTGACCATTTTACTTCTCCTGTACCTTATTTTGCGTCCCCGTGAAGCTCCACTGCCCGACCTGACCCCCTGACGTCAGCCAGCACACAGCCAGTGTGAGGCCGGCTTCAGTCAGGGTCAGGGTCAAGATCAGCTCCAGTTACATGAAATAGGAATATCTGGTGTTGGAGAACAAAAAGAGTTCAGAGCCAACGGAGGGCTACAGATGCAGGTCAGGAGACAGGAGAGGGTTAGACTGCATGAGACTGTCTTTCATTAAAATCACAGCATGCTACTGTGAAGCAAATGCATTCAGATTTTTGGGACATTTTAATCTAAAAAAAAAAGGAGGGTGAGGATGGTTTTTTCCCCCCCTCTCTTTGTAGTGTGAGGGTACACTACATAACTTTTTCACAGCAGACATTAGCTGTGTCTTATATCCATACTAGATGCTAATTCTTGGCATTGGTGTATGTAGTGTATTCACACTACATACAGTATAAAGAAAAATGGATGTTTAAAAAACCTTTGATTCAGTGTGATTTTGATGCACCTAGAGGAGAAAGCATTCAGAGCTGTTACCTAAAAGGACATTAGTATTTATAAAATGCACTTTTAGTATCAAAAGTAAGTTAATTATGTAGCAGAATAGCTCCTGCTTGTACAACACAATCATAATTCACCAACTTTCACAAAGGTTTCGTGTGTATAATTTTTATCATAATTTTAACAGTCAGATATGATATGGATATAGATATGGAGTGAAAAGTTTCCTCCTGACAAGTAAAATGGAACTGATCCAGCAGCGCCTCAGAAAACTAAGAAAAAAACTTATTTTGAAAAGTAACATTTTGCCTTCTGTAGTTTAATTTGCAGTTGCTTTCTAAAATTGCAGTTTGATGTATGCTGATTTCTCGTACAGTAACAGCACAGACAGTATACTAGAAGTGAGATACAGGTGTATTTGATAACCTCACAGCACTGTGGTTTCAGACGTTTCAGGACCTGGTGCCGTGGACGTGGACTCAGTGGGACACCAAAATGGAACTGAAGCATCGTTAATGTAAAAAGCTCTATGCACCCTTTAAATCACACAAAGACCCACACAGAATGTGGATTCCTAACATCATTTATTAGCATAAATACTTCTGTACATTCTCAACATCACCATCACCTTCATCATCAACATTATCAATAGCAAAGCGGAGAGTGTAACATCCAACGGCTCTAACACGATACCAAATATTTCAACTCAAACAAATCATGTAAAAAAAGGAGACAGTGGGATTTGGATGGAGGTTAAATGAGAGGGGGATGAATGTTTATTCCTCCGTCTTCTTGGCTTTGGGAAGTTGCTCTTTCAGCTTGTCTGCATAAAACTTAAAGGACTCCTGGAAAGAGGAAAAAAAAAAAAAGGATTTAGCATCAAATTTATACCAAACAAACAACCGCACGCTCACCTGCCTGTCAGTGTGTGTGTTTCTGTCTCGCCTCTTTCCAAAAGTAAGCAGCCCTCCTGAGCCTGTCTAAATACTCCCCACTCCCCAACCAGGTTGTCTCGTTTCATCTTTAAATCCCCATTAATACACAAATAAGGGATTTGTAGCACACTCCCCAAACACACACACTTTCGCTCTTTGCCTCTGTTCCTGGCTAATTAATCAGTGTTTTGATCCAGACAAAGTGTTGTGGTGGGTGTTTCTTGGAGGGTAGAAGGTGGGAGCTTTTTTGCAGATTAGGCCGGCTTCTTACAATGTACCTTTACTTATTAATGTAGTAATTAATGACGATAAATAGCCGTGTTTACTATCGAAGGAGAGAGGAGAGAGATCCTGGCAGGGGTTTGAAACACTTTCAAAAAGGGTCACTTCACCCTAAATACAAAAACATATTTTCCCACTAGATTTGGTTTTATTTGTCCAGGTTTGAGATATCCGTCTGAGATTTTGTCACACACACAGTTTAGCTGAAAGAAATGTCACTTCTGGGGCTAAAAGCCATTAAAAATTACATTTGTAAAATTCAGCTGCAACACGTTTTTCCAGAAATGGTCTCCCTCATACTCATACATGTGGATAGTCCATCAGTCTTATTGTGAACATTGGAGCTCCTTTCTACTGAGAAAATAGTCCCTTCTGACTATTATCTCGAGTAATAGGGACTCAAGCAAGAACATTTTTATAGTATTATAATAAATCTGAGTATTCTGTGAGTTTTCCTGTACAAGTTGTTCAAGTCGAACCCCAACTTCTGCACAAACTTGTCATAAATTTCTTGTTTCAACTTGATGAAACGTCCCCTGCTCATGACGAGCTGCGCATCTGGGATCATTGGCATAAAACTGCTCCATAAAGCCGCCTGCCCTGCTCCATTTGTGGCTTCAAGTATTCATTCACAAAAATGTTACTCAAGAGTAAAAACTTCTGGTCGTGTTGTTCGAAAACGAGCAGATGATCAAATAATACATCTAGCTCTGTTTGTACTCGTGTTAAGGGAAGAAAGAGAAATAAAGTTGTCAAAGCCTTCATCGCAGAGCTGCACTCCAGA
>NW_027255034.1:45000-59138 GCF_042242105.1 Pempheris klunzingeri
TTATATTATATTGCAATTGTCCGTTCATCTGAAACAGTACAATTGTGTGTATCGACAAGACCCGAGTAAAAGAAGTGAGGTCACTACTGCCAAATAGAAAAGACACGAGCAAGTTGAGAGACAAGAGAAAGAAGGAAGAGCACATAGAAGGGGCAGAGAGCAGAGGCGAGCACAGCATCGCTAATTGTGTCCCCAATGGCTGCCTTGACCGACCAGCTGGCTAATGCTAATTAAATAGTCATGTCTGCTCTTCTCTGGTGCGACAGGGTATGAAAGAGGGGAGACGGGAGGGTGAAAGGGTGAAGTGAACGAGAGGACATGAGGCGATGAGAGGATGCGGGTAAAAGACGGGAGGAGAGGATGAAAAAAAAAAAGACGAGAACAGATAGACAAGAGTGAAAAGGTGGCGAGGGCGAGAAGTGATGAGACAGGAGAAACAATCTGGAAAGAAAAAAGAAAAGTTGAGTGGTGGACCATGTTGCGATTAGCACGCTAGGCTAACCAGGACAGCTAACTCATTAGAGGACATGTGTTCTTCTAACCCCTGAATGTCTGCCCACACACACACACACACACACACTTCTTAACCTGATGCATAGTTAATGAGTCTGCTAATGTTGACTTAGCCACAGGCCAGTGAGCCGTCTGCTGCACCACTAGCTGCTCCACAAGACCCGTCCAGGCCTGGTGTGAGTGTGTGTGAGTGTGTGTGAGAGTGTGTGAGTCTTACCATGACATTTCATCAGGTACGAGTACAGCAAGTCCTTCTCACTGAAGTCTGGGAACAGGCTCATCAGGGTCTTCACCTTTTCCCCCTGTGCACACAAACATCGATTTACATACAACATCAGTGTGTGTGTGTGTGTGTGTGTGTGTGTGTGTGTGTGTGTGTGTGTGTGTGTGTGTGTGTGTGTGTGTGTGTGTGTGTGTGTGTGTGTGTGTGTTTTCTGAATCACTGTTGAACGTACAAACTGCTGCTATGGGAAAGACCCATACAGACACTTAGATGCCTCTTTTTTTTTTTTTTTTTTTTTACAAATATGTCCAAGAACAGTTTGAAATATGCACAACAGCTGTGAAATCATTATAATTGTGAAATCATTTTGTAATTTTCGAAATTTCAGTTCAGCTGTTTTTATCATTTCATATCTAAACTGACAGTTTGAAGGATAATTGTGGCTCATTACAACATTGGGTCTTATTTTTGTCACCAGTTGCGATAACATTGTACTCACCAAAATAATAACTCAGACTTTTCGGGCTTCCCAGATAACAAAAATTTACTTGGTCAGTACAATGTTATCTGAACTGACAGGAATGATGGAAAACGGGGTACAAATAACACTCCTGTTGTAAAAAAAAATGCTGATTTAGTGTTGATCTTAAAGAGAAGAATCACAGTGTGTGATTTTACCTGTCCAGGCGACTCGGACTTATGAGACAAGTAAGAAACCAGCGCATCCCTCTGTTCAGCCACGGCGTTGCAGCGCTGCAGTTAAAGGAGGGACAAGAAAGAGACAAAATAAATGTGGGAGAAATAGAATGAGGTGTAGAGGGTCCTCCTTTTTTTTTTTGAGGTCAAGAAGATTCTCCAACCTGCATTCTTCACATGCTGTAATTTCTGTACGAACAGTGTATGAACACACATGTACTCCAACTGCATGAAGGTAACGTGGAGTTGGAGATCTAGAATAATCCTTTGCAACAATTTCCGGCAGCAGTGAGACATTATTTTGACAGGACTGCGAATGTAATGGTTGCTCTTTAGGTAAAATCAGAGCAAAAACTGGCTCTGTAAAGGCCAGACGAGCTATTTCAGTGCACTAGAACTTAAAAATGTGATATACATTCAAAAAACCAGACAAACATTTAGAAATAAACGTATTTTATATGTATTTTATGAAGAAAATCTGACTGAAGTGACAAACTTGTGTTGAATGTTTAACCTGCCCATGATGAAAACATGCAAGCATGCATACTGCATAAATGTACTGTGTGTGAGAGTGTGTGTAGGTAAGGTGTGTGTGTGTGTGTGTGTGTGTGTGTGTGCGTGCACAGGAGATACATTAACGTCGCTGTGCTCTGAGTGAGTGAGTCTGTTCTCCTGGCTGAGCAGCAATGAGGTCCAATTACTAGCCAGACGCAAACTAACGTGTTTCACTCCTTCTCCACCTTGTACAGAAGTAAAAGCAAGCGGCCCGTAAGGCTTTTAACAGGACCACATACACACACACACACACACACACACACACACACACACACACACACACACATCACACCACACACACAGAGGAAGCTGCCTCCTTTCAGAGTCATCAAGCGGCAGAATGGCTTTAGTACAATCAGGCAATTAGACCAACACTGTGCCACTTCACTCAATTTTGCTCCGTGCTTTATTTCCCCCTCAGCCCCCGACCACTCCCAAAGGTGACGCCACAACCGACCGGGCCCACCGCCTCTCCTGCTCCTCACACATGCTGCCTAAAAGCTCTGGATACCCTGGGAATGGTTCCTCCTTTTCCTCAATCACCCCTCCTAACACACACATGCACGTAAGCAGTTGTAGATGAAGCTCCCGCCTCACTGCTTCCCTCCGTCACCGCTTCACTTCTTAATGACTAACTTCATCCCTCTCGCTCTCCTCTCGCTCCCCGCCGGCCTCACCTCCTTCTCTCCTGATAGCCATGTCATCATTATTGTCTGCTCGCCCACTTAAAAGCTTTTCAGAGTTTTGGTCCTGCTTCACTTATGATGGGATGGAGGAGTTTCTACCCTCCAGTGACCCCGGAAGAGCGGCTTCCAGGAAGGTTCGGTAAGACGAAAACAGGCCGTGATGTAGGACAAAAAGCAGCACGGCAGTTTAGCCTGAGTCTAAACTCACTATCGAAACACTTTGAGTACAAACGGGACAACATGCTTTTAGAACAGTCTTCGTGAGGTATCTTGACTATGTATCAGTGGGTTTCTCCCTTTTCAAGATCTGCCTCAAAAATGTATGTTGTGAATTAGCACATGTTCTTTTCCAGAGCAACTTACAGTACTGCTCAGTACGCATGATTAAAGTAAATACTTAAAGATTTGATAGCAATGAAATAATCCCAATGATTTTACATCAGTGTTGCCTCCAAATTTATACACATTCCCACTTTTTTAAAATTCAATCTTTAAAGACAGTTTCTGATTCCTTTTACAGTTTAAATGTCTGTAAAGCACTCTGAACTGTGTATGAATCGGCCATTTAAGTAAATTGCCCGCAAGTGCAAAAGACTTTTATGTGCTTTTACTTTCAGTTTAAAAAGTTCAGAAAAGAACATCCCATTTGACAAACTTCCACCCTCGGCCTCTAGCACGTCTCCTGACTTTAACCCTGATAGCAGAGATTTTAAAACTCCTTCATCTTTATCTTATACAGAGAAAACAAAGTGGAGTGGAAAAAAAAAAGAATCGAGCTGAGATGTATATCAAGCAGGGAGGAGATTATATCTTTAGAATCATGTAATCCATAGTTTGTGTTTAAATAGTGATGAAGATGAGAGTAGTAAGAAATGTATCTGTTCATTAACATGCATGCTCGTCAGACATCCCTGTTTAAAGATTGAGAGGGATAATCACTCAGGCTGTCAGGGAGGAATCAAGAGCGGATACGTGTCGCCTCCAAGTCTGAGTGTATCTGTGGTGTTTTTATTTCTCTCCGAGTCCTCCAGTTTCCCCCACTGTCAATCTGATCCAGAAGAAGAAGAAGAAGCAGCTTCTGACTGACCCACTTGGTAAATGAAGTAGTTTGTTGGTAATGAAGATCTAAAATGGCGCAGAGGTCTGGTTTGGTCTTTTTTATCTTTTCTTTACCGACTTTCTACATTTGTCTCATACCGTTTGAGAATCACGACAATTCTTTGTTTGGAAACAAACAGTTTTACTGTATATTCACTGTATAAGATTATGAAATATCATACTGTAAATCAACCATCCTTTGGTTGCATCTTCACATATCAACTTCTCTGGTTTGGTTGCATTAATAGTTGTTCAAAGGTCTTTTGAAGTATTTTTGCAGCAAAAAAATCCAAACCTTAATAACAAATATATGTCGGGGTGAAACTGAGAGCAGCTCAGATTGTGTGACAAAAACATACAATAAAAAAAAAACACAGATTCCTTTAGTTCATCTTTAAAAAGTGATGAAGTGTTGTAAGTGAAGGTGGTAAGTAATATATCTGCGTTCATTAGTGTTCGCTTGAGTCACACATGCAACTGAGTGCCTGAGAGGGGTAATCGCAACAATTACTGTTAGAGCGAGGAGAGCAGCGTCCTCGTCTCAATTTGTGCGTCTTTCTCTGAGAATTTCCTGATCTCTGCCTCGTCCTCTTCATCTTTCCCCGTTTCTCTTCCACGTAGCCACTACATATTCATGTCCCCAGGCTCAACGCAAAGTCATTGAGCTGTAATGTATGAACTGTGTTAAATAAGTGAAGCAGTAGGAGGCCAATTTCAGACCACCAGAGTCGGTGGTGGGATGTGGGCGAGCACTCCCTAACATAAATGTGATGCTGGATAAATAAGTCAGCGGTTGTGGCAGAAGGACGTCTCCTCCATCACCAGGATCTGACAGCTGGACAAATGCATCAGGGAGTTCTGATGCACTGAATTCATCACCACTTCCCTTGTTGTTTTTTTTTTTTGCAGATTTTAAATACTTTGATATAATAATTTAAAATGTGAGTGCAAGATGCTCAAATGGAGAAGTGCGTATAGGGACAGAGTGCTCCGGATGATTTAAAATTTATTTAAAGTGGTGAAAAAATAAAAAAAACATTTTGCAGAGCTTTCCTCATGTTCATGCAGATTTTGCTTCCCTTCCAACCTAAACAATCAAGAGCCAGCAGCACATGAGTAGTACCTACATCTGAAACAGAGAATTACACTTTACTTATTTTCCACTGCAGCAGACTGTTGAATTTTGGCGGCTAGAGAGTTAACTTGTGCATTTGTTTTGCAATAATCACAAATTCAGATCCAAATAACATGACCTCATCAGTGATACCCAACACATGTAAGCTCTCTGGGCTTATACACAAACACACACACACACATAAACACACACACACACACACACACACACATAAACACAGGCTCATACTCACAGCCAGCATGAACTTGGCATCCTCGACTTTGTCCTTATCCAGCAGCTGGAAGAAGAGGTCTGCAGCTGGTCTGTAGCAGGCAAAATGGTTGGCTAGCCGCTCTGCCATAGCGCTCACTGCAACATAACATGCACATTTTGTCAATGGCTTCATCATTGTGTGTTTTTCTGTGATGAGTATAAGAATATTTCAATCCAGTTCTATTTTATCATGGTCATTTTGCTGTTTCTACATACATGCATGGACTGTGTGTGTGTCTTACAATTGTCTAAGGCCTTCTCATTGTCATCTTCCAAGACCTTTCTGAAGACGTAGGACATGCTGTGGCTTTCGCTGTCTGGACTTGTGTAGTATGTCTCCAACATCTCCACCGCTGACTCCACATCACCACTGAGGGGGGTGGGAGGTGAGGATTGATGAGGGAGGGAAAGAAAGGCTTAGTGCAGTTACAGTAGTTCAAAACTACACCAAACAACCTTTTATTATTAACGTGAAGACCACCTCATTCTTCCACTGATGCTCATTCATATTGTGAAATGGTTTTCTGCTGAGGTTACCACAAACAAACAAAGCCTGCACACCGAAAGCACTACAAATCTAAAACAACTCAATCTGGCAACCCAACCTCGCTACTAACACTTTACGCTCCCTGCTCCCTCCCCACCGTCACCAGTCGCTATGAATATTTAACATACAAGGCGTGTGCGCGTCTCTATGTATGTATATGCGAGAGCGTCCCGAGGTGGGGGAACATATCTACGCTGATTGTTGCGACTGGGACCGTCTGAATAATTCAGCGGGGGGCCCCTCTAAATGTGGCGCTCCGCTTTCTGGGCCTGTTTGCTTTTCCGCCCGGGCTCTTAGCCAGTCAGCTTGACTCAGATACAGCGGGGACGCACGTGTCAGAGCAGCTCAGAGCGCGGCTCCCGGAGGTCAAGGTTCAAGCTGACAGGCCAGCGCTGCGATGGCCAATCGGGCGTGAGGACCGTCTTGCTGTTCTTCACTTCCTGCTGTCCCTCCGAGCTGGCACGGCGACGTTGCCGCTCGAGCTGGGGCACAGCGCTAATGCGGCAAGTGGCGCAATGAAAGTTTGATGCACAATGTGTTTTATATTTTGTTCTGTGCTGTTTGAAAAGTGACAAAGCAGCAGTGGAGGATGGGCGTTTTCATGACATTAAAAGGAATCCATGAATAATCCTATTACGCTTGTGTTTCCTATTTGTACTTGACGCCCCACTTGGCCTGTAAGCTTTTACTTTAAGAGTGTGTCAACCTGGGTCTTGTCACACTCTGCTGCTGGTGTTGCATTTAAGTGTTTATCTCTGTGTGCTGCACAGTAATAGCAACATGGTTTACAAAAGAGTATAAAAGACTTCACACTGAAGCGTAAATTGCATCATAAATTGAAACTATAATGTTTTGCTCATGCAGCCCTGCATGTCTAAAGTGATTTGTTTTGCCATTTGCTGTCTTGTTCTCCATTTGACTATACGAGGTTGGTTTTACTTGAAGTATTAGAGATAAAGGTGGTATGGGGACAACTGTCTTGAAGCGTCTAGACCGCCGCTTGTACCTTTTTGTGACATTTGTGTGATTAGAGGATGTTTTAAATTGCTCCGATGGCTAAATATTTGTAGGACATGCAACAATAGCAGAGTTGTCAAGTCAGAAATCGTCTCAAAAATAGTCCAATCAGGTCCATTAATAAATTGCTACACATGCTCTTAGCAATCTTACTTCTTGATGTGTGCCAGGGCTGTGTTATTGATAAACAACATGTTGGACAGGTTGGCGTTCAGGCCCAGGCCCTTCGTAAGTGACTCCACTTCCTGGATCCCCGCCAAATCGCCATGGCTACACAGAACCTGAACCAGTCGGGTAATGGCAAAGTGCGAGGGCACTTGTTCGGCCCCCAGCATAGACTTCAGGGTCTGAAGACCGACTGTGGAGGAGAGCAAGAAGTGAGTGTGAATGTTGGAAATGGGCACGTGTGTGATTACCAACATGTGTGTTTCTTACCTCCAGGCTGGCCTTTCATGCTGTGTGTGATGATGAGCATACTGCTGGCGGTGTCGCTCAGCTTGAACCCTGGCACATAAGACGCCGCACTGAAAGAGACACAAGGTATTTTGTTGGTTTGGCATCACCTTTGAAGTATACACTACGATATTCGTGTCAATCTGTTGAAACTAACAGACTTTTGAAATTTTCTTTTGTCTTCTTGCCTTTTTTAATCTTAGTTTGTGCTCCCAAAAACAGAAAAATCTATGATGTAACAGCTAATCATGACAACTGGGATGCAACGCTGTCCAGTATTGATGACATTTACTGTGAGATGAGAGAATACACAAGATGGCAAAATCTGACAAATTCCTCTAACCTCACAGTGCTGCTGAAGTGGTTAAACACTCTTAATCTTAGTTTTATCTGTAAGTGTGTTTGATCTACTTTCCAGAAAATGTATCATATCATTGTCAGATTATCTGGACAATATCTGGACTATATCTGCATGGGCAGATTTCATATTGTATGCCTCTATTGTGGTTGTGTGAAACATGTTTTATATTTTTATATCATTTGTTTAGGAACATAGGAGCCCTTTCAGTGGTATGACACCAAAAAAGAAAAATGAATCTATATTTCAATATGAGATTATGAATGCTGTGAGAGAAGATTTGATCCATATCCATTGACGCGATACTGCACTCTACCACTGTAGGCAAATCTTTATAATCAAATTCAATTAAAGAGTTGATATCTTTGTGACATATGAGTGTTAAAAAAGCATCAGACTCCATGGAGATCACATGAACACATGAGCTGAAAGACAGTAGATAGACGAGACAATGGGAGCAAATGTGATTGACGGCAAATCTGAGCTTCTTGTAAAGCGCCTGCTGTGACCCTGAAAATAATACAGACATCAAACAGTTGATTACTTCCTGCTGAGCCGCTGCATGTGTGTGTTTGTATATCTGTGTGTGGTATTATGTGGGAGGGTGAGACTGGGACAGACTGAACGTTGCGGTATTGAGGCCTCCGGGAGCTGCGTCTGCTCCTCATCACTTCTTCCTCCTGAGTTCCGTCTGCCCGTCTATTTGCTGTCCTTTTCAGCTCTCCTTCTTTTCATTTCTTTGGCACTAAAACCTCAATCAAGCTTGCCTCTTTTTTTTTTTTTTATTTCTTATTATAGCCCTGCAACCAGATTAATCCGTCCGCTCAATTGAGCATCAGGCTGGCAATCCTTATCACCACGGCGACACCAGGCCAAGCAGCATCCGGCAGCCGCTGTGACAGGGTCAAGGCGGAGATTGGAGCGGTAACAGGGTC
Organism: Pempheris klunzingeri; assembly: GCF_042242105.1. Classification (NCBI taxonomy): domain Eukaryota; kingdom Metazoa; phylum Chordata; class Actinopteri; order Acropomatiformes; family Pempheridae; genus Pempheris; species Pempheris klunzingeri. The sequence goes on from NW_027255034.1 coordinate 53,469, forward strand.
GCCGACGGATTGCCGTGGAGACCAAGCAGTGGGGGTGTGGGGTCAGAATTATTCTTATCGGGTGGAAGAAAATCTCTGGAGGCACTCGCTCACTCACCTTTTCTGAACACACACACACGCATGCACGCAGGCGTTCTCTCTTGCCTTGTCCTTCTAGGAGTATTGTGCTTTAGCCAATGAATCCATCATCCACCTCTTCCTCTTTCTCATCATCATCATCACTCTCTCCCAATCCCTTAATCTTGCCATAAGCACCCCGCTGCTCAATTCTGTACAGATTACCCCAAAACAAACACAGGCACCCACATGCACAGAGAATTAATGCCTATAGCGTCTTCATTAACCTCGTATGTGATTAAATCTAGCCTCCCTACCCTCGTTCACTCCTCCTTTCCTATTTAGCTCTTTTTATCTCCTTCCTTTCCTCCCCATTTCCATCTTTGTCCGACTCTCCTCTCAGCTCATTTCACTTCTCATTTAAAGTGCAGATAAACGAAGCTTTTATCCAGGCAGGGATGCCATAAACCAATTCAAACAGAGACGGGAGATGGGTTATCACTTGTATTGCTTCGCGCTTGTTGAAACATGGGTCTAAAATTGATATGATTATTTCTCATAACATAAGAGAATGAACCATGTAGAGAGTCAAAAACAGGGAAGAGTGATAGTGTAATAGATGTTTTTACATGTTTTTTTCTTTCCCTACAAATTAGTAACTGCTTTTCTTCTTTCAGTGTATCATGCTATTATATTATTATCTCTTTTCTGAACCCTTTGCTTCTGTGTTTTTCCTCTGCAGAGAGAAAGTGATATAAAGAAAGGGACAAAAGGATACAAGGAAAAAGAGGAGATTACCTAAAAAGAAAAACAGAGCAGAGAAGATCAGTGCTGCATTAAGCTCAGATCTCTAATACCTCTGTCTGTCCATCTATTTCTCTCCAGGCTCAAGCACGGATGTGGCCGCCAAAACACAACAACGTATGATACATTACTAATTGGAAGAAGATTGATGTTTTTGGGCAAAGTCACCCACTTCCCAGAAAACCAAAATTAATCTGTACATCAGAGCGCATGCGTGTGTGTGTGCGTGCGTGCGTCTTACGGCTGTAAGAGCCACTGTTCGTATCCAGCAGGGATGAGTGTGTTAGCACACAATCAATTTATAATCCTCATGTCTATTGAGGCGATGTGGTTTTAGCCTGAGGTGACCTGGTGTCACACACTGACGAGCACTAAACACACATATATCACAGTATCTGTCTGTATTCCGAGCACCAACTTCAAACGGTAGACTACACTGTTGTTTCAATTTTACATCCATGCTTAAGCTCAGACTTTTTTTTTTTTTTTTAAATAGCGGTCACAAAGTTAGTGTCGATCCTGTTTTGGTCCTCAGACCCTGACGTAAGCGGTTCTTCGTGTTGGTGCTGCTCTGGAACCACTTTTCTGTGACCGGCTCTTTTGCAGAATTGGGACAAGGCTCTGAATCAACCCTTGAACTGCTGTCGTGGAATAGGGGGCAACATACATGCTGAATTTGTCAGTTTGTAAAAATGAACATAAAAGACATCAAAGCAAACAGATGGATACAAATTGTTCACGTTTCCCTTGGGGTGGTGGGGGGGGGGGTCAAAACTGATCTGACTAATCTGAATGCCTGGTATCAGAGTAAAGAGTATTAGAATAAACAGCATTGTTTTTTTTCTGATTCTGATCATATTGTAAATTTTAACCAAATTTTAATTCTGTCATTGCAGAATAAGGTGTTAAAGCACTCACATGTCCTTGACTGCCATGGCTTCCTCAAGGGATCCCTTGGCCAACAGGGTGCGGATTAGGTGGTCGTAAAGGAAGGTGCCAAATGCTAAACCCTTTTTATCTGCATCCAATAACATCTTATAGGCCTCTGTAAAAAGAGAGCAAGAGAAGGACAGAAAAAAAGGAAAAATTAGTTTGAGGTTGGACGTAAATGTTGAATGGACTGTACCTGTACAGTCTTTTCAAACACTCAAAGCTCTTTAACACTACATTCACATTCACCCATTCACACACTGATGAGAGGTAACCAACCATGTCATCAGGAGGAAACTAATCACTCACACACTGAAGCTGTGCTTCAGGAGCAATGTGGGGTTCAGTGTCTTGCTAAAGGACTCTTCCACATGCTGGAGGAGCCAGGGATCGAATTTCCGATTGGTGGACGACCCGCTCTACCTCTACCTCTGTGCTACAGTGGCCCAAAAGCAGAATTTGAGATCATCATCGTCATATTATTGGATTAATAGAATAATTTGCTTTCACTTAGATGACTACAGAGGTGAAATATCTTCTTCGTGAAAAATCTTCTTTTCACTTCAGTAAAATCTGTATGAAATGTGGTGCTACTAGCAGTAGGTGATTCCAAACAGTCAATAAGTAGTTTGAAGCTCCATTAAGTAATATTTCTGATGCGAACATTTCAGTCTGTGTGATGTGAAAGTGTTGCTAGTGCAGGGTGAGATTTAAAACTCCACACAGCTTTTAAGGAAAGAGTATTCTTCAGCTGAGGTGTTTCTCAGATGGTCGAACAGCTTCTGAAACCCCTGAACATAACTTGACTTTTAGTCTTTTTTTTTGCTCAAGAACTGGTAATCCAATTACATATCCATAATTACACTGCATCGTTGACTGCCAGCACCTCTCACTCTCACTCTCAACAGTGCTATATAAAATACATCCCTCTTAACGCTACCTGCCCAGCACAAATGATCAGACAGCAAAGTCGAACACCTAGGAAGCTACATGGTTCCAATTTTCTCAGGATTTTGAACCAGAACTAAAAGCTGAGTGTGTAACGGACTCACATTCATGACATGGCGAGACAGAAGACTCTAGCTGAACGCTGATGTTGATTGTACTGTACGCTTTAGTGGGTTGTTTGCTAAGACTAAATTGATAAGCTAAAAGTATATCTGGGATGTAGAAGTCGTTCTGCTCCCTAACAGTCAAAAACCTCTTATTGCAACTTCAAATGGAAGCAAGTATTTCAAACCAGCCTGTTATGTGTTGGGTTCAGCTCTATGTCATGTGGGACAACAACACCAGGACCTCCTGCTGCTTACCTTCGACTTTGCCCTTTCTACAGAGGGAGATCATAAGGATTGACTGGTCGGGATAATTTTCGTCTCTGGTGTGGGATGTTTCAGACTCGACCTGCTCTTTATTGGCAGGTTGTTCGTACCAGGTCTGAAAAAAGTATAAACAGTGGAAAACAGGGAAAACAGTGATGACACTCAGTCTGATGTTTTAACCAAAACACAGATACATCCAGCCTGTGTACATATTCAACTGTGCTGGCAATGAAGTGGTGTGTGTGTGTGTGTGTGTGTGTGTGTGTGTGTGTGTATATGACAGTGCAAAAATGCCGGGCCGGCAGGGCCGGGTCCTCTAATGCTCCGTCACCCGTGAAGCAGTGAGGGGAGGGGGTTAAGCTGTATTGGCTAGGGGCAAATTAGGTCTGGCACCCCAGGGGCAAAAGAAAAGTGTGTGTGTAGGACAGTGTGTGTGTTGAAGCGGGGGGTGTCAACTCAAGAGCCCCTGGGGTCACTAAGTTCATCGCTCCAGGCAACAGCAATCACTTCCTGTCTCATCACGCTTCGGGCTATTGGAGCTCGCTCACATGCAAAGCCGAGGAAAAATGCAGCAAGGACGAATGAAGCAACAGAACAAAAAGTAAAAGCACATTATATTATTTAAAGCAAAACTCCCTTCTGTCTTCATTGTTTTCATTTTTTAAACACATACTCAGATTTTGTTTACTTCATCTTTAGGTCACAATACAGTCGAGGCCACATGCAAACATCACTATGAATCCAGCGGCAGCCATATGGTGGCATTTAGCTGCTGGCTAAATTAGTCTGGCATTACAGATTTACAGACAGATCAAGCTGTAATTCCTTTCACCAGCCAGCCGGTCTGATTGACCACACTTCAGATCAGAGCTTCAATCCTGTTTCCTCTCCATGTAATGAACAAGGGCTTAAAGCGGAGCGGGGGTGGGGTCGGGGGAGAGAGCGTTGATAAGAGTTTTTAGAGGTTTTTTGGGGTTAGTTCTTGTGATCAGAGGTTGGGGTCAGCATGCTCTTTGGTTTATCTATGCAGTATGAAAATAATTGGGAATGTTTATATTTGGCTTTTTGTACAATGAAAGCTCCAAAATAAAAAAGACATTCAATTTAAAATGACATAAAAGAAAGACTTCTCATATTTAAGACAGTGGAAAGAGAGAATATTTGCTGTTTTTGCTTAATAAATGATCAGAAGATTATCTAGATTGTTCACAATTATTTGTACAACTTTCAGTACTATGACCAAGGGTAACTCCACCCCATTTGATTCAAGATTTAGGACAGAGACGTATGCACAGGCACCACTGTGATGTGTGTTAAACCATCAGTGCTGCATGATTGTGTGTTATGTTTGACCTCAGGCACTCCAGAGTCCTCCAGAGCTCTTGGAAATCTCCAGGCCTTCAGTTTCCGCTTCATCTGCTCTGCCCCCCCCCCTTAGGAACCTCCTAGAAATTATTCCTCTGAATAGCAGATCTGTTTAATGAGCATTACAGGGATGTACATATTATAAAGCTGGAGCTTTACCTCAGGCACCTCAAAGGGCACCTCCTGGCCATTTTTCCTCAGGATGTTTGCCAAAATGTGCAGGGTCCTCTCCCTGGGAATGACGTTCTCCTCCTGCATCTTCATCCACAAAGTTTCTGCCTTCTGCCAGTCGTTTGTGTCCTCTGATAACAAGACACAAGGCAGTAGGAATGAGAAAAGGTGTGTTCTTATGTAATTTGTTATGCAATGCAATGGCACACAGACCCATGTAGTTGTATAGTCAGTCCATACTGATTGTAGCTCACCACTCAGCCAGCACCACAGAGTAATTTTTGACAAAGCGCTCCATGCTGAGAGGGCAATCAAAGCCCTAATCTGATCAACTGACTGACCCTCAACTATACTGTAATTTAGAAACCACACTAACCAGTGGTGTGTGTGTGTGTGTGTGTGTAGGGAAGTGGGGGTAATGGGTTGACAATCAGCTTTAACACTCCAATCACAACTGCTATCTGCTCTGTGCCCCACTGCAGCAATCACACCATGTCTTCTGCTCTTACTTCTGACTGATCCCATTCTTCATCTCTCTCACACACATGCGCGCACACACACACAGACCCCGGCGCTAGAACACTGCACACCCAGGGGTGGAAGGTCATGACAGCAGAGGAGATTGGGGGTAAGTGGGGGGTTGCGGATTGAGGTAAATAAACTAAAAAGAACAAACAAAAATGGAGGAGACTTACTGCAGAGGCGGAGGGTGTAACTGTACATCTCATCTCTGTCGCACTCAAACAGCTTGGCTGTCAGTTCCACCATCTGCTCCAAAGTCTCCATCTATACACACAAACCCAACAATATATACATCACGTTTAAATTTTTGTCCGTTTTCATCTTCTCTCTGCTTTCATCTTCACTGCCTCGATTAGTTCAGTCTGTGTGTGTGTTACCTGGCGGGAGGAAATGCATTTGTCTGCGAACCACTGCAGGCGTCCAGGGCGTGCCCTCAGCCCAGGGGTCTACAAAAGGAAAAACAGGGAATTGTTTCTAAGGAGAGTGTAGGTAAATAGCAGTG
>NW_027255035.1:0-58865 GCF_042242105.1 Pempheris klunzingeri
CAGTTTGGTGTCGGCTCCAAAAACGGAAATTTCCTTGACCCCGCGGTCAAGGTTTTTTTTCAAATCCCCCCTCCTCCACTGTTTTGGCTGACAGCTGTTTGCTGGCCGATTTACCACATTAAAAGTGATCAATACCTGTTTTCCAACGGGTTTGGAGGCGGATCAGACCAAAAAGAGGCAGTTTGGTGTCGGCTCCAAAAACGGAAATTTCCTTCAAATCCCCCCTCCTCCACTGTTTTGGCTGACAGCTGTTTGCTGGCCGATTTACCACATTAAAAGTGATCAATACCTGTTTTCCAACGGGTTTGGAGGCGGATCAGACCAAAAAGAGGCAGTTTGGTGTCGGCTCCAAAAACGGAAATTTCCTTGACCCCGCGGTCAAGGTTTTTTTCAAATCCCCCCTCCTCCACTGTTTTGGCTGACAGCTGTTTGCTGGCCGATTTACCACATTAAAAGTGATCAATACCTGTTTTCCAACGGGTTTGGAGGCGGATCAGACCAAAAAGAGGCAGTTTGGTGTCGGCTCCAAAAACGGAAATTTCCTTGACCCCGCGGTCAAGGTTTTTTTCAAATCCCCCCTCCTCCACTGTTTTGGCTGACAGCTGTTTGCTGGCCGATTTACCACATTAAAAGTGATCAATACCTGTTTTCCAACGGGTTTGGAGGCGGATCAGACCAAAAAGAGGCAGTTTGGTGTCGGCTCCAAAAATGGCAATTTCCTTGACCCCGCGGTCAAGGTTTTTTTCAAATCCCCCCTCCTCCACTGTTTTGGCTGACAGCTGTTTGCTGGCCGATTTACCACATTAAAAGTGATCAATACCTGTTTTCCAACGGGTTTGGAGGCGGATCAGACCAAAAAGAGGCAGTTTGGTGTCGGCTCCAAAAACGGAAATTTCCTTGACCCCGCGGTCAAGGTTTTTTTCAAATCCCCCCTCCTCCACTGTTTTGGCTGACAGCTGTTTGCTGGCCGATTTACCACATTAAAAGTGATCAATACCTGTTTTCCAACGGGTTTGGAGGCGGATCAGACCAAAAAGAGGCAGTTTGGTGTCGGCTCCAAAAACGGAAATTTCCTTGACCCCGCGGTCAAGGTTTTTTTCAAATCCCCCCTCCTCCACTGTTTTGGCTGACAGCTGTTTGCTGGCCGATTTACCACATTAAAAGTGATCAATACCTGTTTTCCAACGGGTTTGGAGGCGGATCAGACCAAAAAGAGGCAGTTTGGTGTCGGCTCCAAAAACTTCCTTGACCCCGCGGTCAAGGTTTTTTTCAAATCCCCCCTCCTCCACTGTTTTAGCTGACAGCTGTTTTGGCTGACAGCTGTTTGCTGGCCGATTTACCACATTAAAAGTGATCAATACCTGTTTTCCAACGGGTTTGGAGGCGGATCAGACCAAAAAGAGGCAGTTTGGTGTCGGCTCCAAAAACGGAAATTTCCTTGACCCCGCGGTCAAGGTTTTTTTCAAATCCCCCCTCCTCCACTGTTTTGGCTGACAGCTGTTTGCTGGCCGATTTACCACATTAAAAGTGATCAATACCTGTTTTCCAATGGGTTTGGAGGCGGATCAGACCAAAAAGAGGCAGTTTGGTGTCGGCTCCAAAAACGGAAATTTCCTTGACCCCGCGGTCAAGGTTTTTTTCAAATCCCCCCTCCTCCACTGTTTTGGCTGACAGCTGTTTGCTGGCCGATTTACCACATTAAAAGTGATCAATACCTGTTTTCCAACGGGTTTGGAGGCGGATCAGACCAAAAAGAGGCAGTTTGGTGTCGGCTCCAAAAACGGAAATTTCCTTGACCCCGCGGTCAAGGTTTTTTTCAAATCCCCCCTCCTCCACTGTTTTGGCTGACAGCTGTTTGCTGGCCGATTTACCACATTAAAAGTGATCAATACCTGTTTTCCAACGGGTTTGGAGGCGGATCAGACCAAAAAGAGGCAGTTTGGTGTCGGCTCCAAAAACGGAAATTTCCTTGACCCCGCGGTCAAGGTTTTTTTCAAATCCCCCCTCCTCCACTGTTTTGGCTGACAGCTGTTTGCTGGCCGATTTACCACATTAAAAGTGATCAATACCTGTTTTCCAACGGGTTTGGAGGCGGATCAGACCAAAAAGAGGCAGTTTGGTGTCGGCTCCAAAAACGGAAATTTCCTTGACCCCGCGGTCAAGGTTTTTTTCAAATCCCCCCTCCTCCACTGTTTTAGCTGACAGCTGTTTTGGCTGACAGCTGTTTGCTGGCCGATTTACCACATTAAAAGTGATCAATACCTGTTTTCCAACGGGTTTGGAGGCGGATCAGACCAAAAAGAGGCAGTTTGGTGTCGGCTCCAAAAACGGAAATTTCCTTGACCCCGCGGTCAAGGTTTTTTTCAAATCCCCCCTCCTCCACTGTTTTGGCTGACAGCTGTTTGCTGGCCGATTTACCACATTAAAAGTGATCAATACCTGTTTTCCAACGGGTTTGGAGGCGGATCAGACCAAAAAGAGGCAGTTTGGTGTCGGCTCCAAAAACGGAAATTTCCTTGACCCCGCGGTCAAGGTTTTTTTCAAATCCCCCCTCCTCCACTGTTTTGGCTGACAGCTGTTTGCTGGCCGATTTACCACATTAAAAGTGATCAATACCTGTTTTCCAACGGGTTTGGAGGCGGATCAGACCAAAAAGAGGCAGTTTGGTGTCGGCTCCAAAAACTTCCTTGACCCCGCGGTCAAGGTTTTTTTCAAATCCCCCCTCCTCCACTGTTTTGGCTGACAGCTGTTTGCTGGCCGATTTACCACATTAAAAGTGATCAATACCTGTTTTCCAACGGGTTTGGAGGCGGATCAGACCAAAAAGAGGCAGTTTGGTGTCGGCTCCAAAAACGGAAATTTCCTTGACCCCGCGGTCAAGGTTTTTTTCAAATCCCCCCTCCTCCACTGTTTTGGCTGACAGCTGTTTGCTGGCCGATTTACCACATTAAAAGTGATCAATACCTGTTTTCCAACGGGTTTGGAGGCGGATCAGACCAAAAAGAGGCAGTTTGGTGTCGGCTCCAAAAACGGAAATTTCCTTGACCCCGCGGTCAAGGTTTTTTTCAAATCCCCCCTCCTCCACTGTTTTGGCTGACAGCTGTTTGCTGGCCGATTTACCACATTAAAAGTGATCAATACCTGTTTTCCAACGGGTTTGGAGGCGGATCAGACCAAAAAGAGGCAGTTTGGTGTCGGCTCCAAAAACGGAAATTTCCTTGACCCCGCGGTCAAGGTTTTTTTCAAATCCCCCCTCCTCCACTGTTTTGGCTGACAGCTGTTTGCTGGCCGATTTACCACATTAAAAGTGATCAATACCTGTTTTCCAACGGGTTTGGAGGCGGATCAGACCAAAAAGAGGCAGTTTGGTGTCGGCTCCAAAAACGGAAATTTCCTTGACCCCGCGGTCAAGGTTTTTTTCAAATCCCCCCTCCTCCACTGTTTTGGCTGACAGCTGTTTGCTGGCCGATTTACCACATTAAAAGTGATCAATACCTGTTTTCCAACGGGTTTGGAGGCGGATCAGACCAAAAAGAGGCAGTTTGGTGTCGGCTCCAAAAACGGAAATTTCCTTGACCCCGCGGTCAAGGTTTTTTTCAAATCCCCCCTCCTCCACTGTTTTGGCTGACAGCTGTTTGCTGGCCGATTTACCACATTAAAAGTGATCAATACCTGTTTTCCAACGGGTTTGGAGGCGGATCAGACCAAAAAGAGGCAGTTTGGTGTCGGCTCCAAAAACTTTCCTTGACCCCGCGGTCAAGGTTTTTTTCAAATCCCCCCTCCTCCACTGTTTTAGCTGACAGCTGTTTTGGCTGACAGCTGTTTGCTGGCCGATTTACCACATTAAAAGTGATCAATACCTGTTTTCCAACGGGTTTGGAGGCGGATCAGACCAAAAAGAGGCAGTTTGGTGTCGGCTCCAAAAACGGAAATTTCCTTGACCCCGCGGTCAAGGTTTTTTTCAAATCCCCCCTCCTCCACTGTTTTGGCTGACAGCTGTTTGCTGGCCGATTTACCACATTAAAAGTGATCAATACCTGTTTTCCAACGGGTTTGGAGGCGGATCAGACCAAAAAGAGGCAGTTTGGTGTCGGCTCCAAAAACGGAAATTTCCTTGACCCCGCGGTCAAGGTTTTTTTCAAATCCCCCCTCCTCCACTGTTTTGGCTGACAGCTGTTTGCTGGCCGATTTACCACATTAAAAGTGATCAATACCTGTTTTCCAACGGGTTTGGAGGCGGATCAGACCAAAAAGAGGCAGTTTGGTGTCGGCTCCAAAAACGGAAATTTCCTTGACCCCGCGGTCAAGGTTTTTTTCAAATCCCCCCTCCTCCACTGTTTTGGCTGACAGCTGTTTGCTGGCCGATTTACCACATTAAAAGTGATCAATACCTGTTTTCCAACGGGTTTGGAGGCGGATCAGACCAAAAAGAGGCAGTTTGGTGTCGGCTCCAAAAACGGAAATTTCCTTGACCCCGCGGTCAAGGTTTTTTTCAAATCCCCCCTCCTCCACTGTTTTGGCTGACAGCTGTTTGCTGGCCGATTTACCACATTAAAAGTGATCAATACCTGTTTTCCAACGGGTTTGGAGGCGGATCAGACCAAAAAGAGGCAGTTTGGTGTCGGCTCCAAAAACGGAAATTTCCTTGACCCCGCGGTCAAGGTTTTTTTCAAATCCCCCCTCCTCCACTGTTTTGGCTGACAGCTGTTTGCTGGCCGATTTACCACATTAAAAGTGATCAATACCTGTTTTCCAACGGGTTTGGAGGCGGATCAGACCAAAAAGAGGCAGTTTGGTGTCGGCTCCAAAAACGGAAATTTCCTTGACCCCGCGGTCAAGGTTTTTTTCAAATCCCCCCTCCTCCACTGTTTTGGCTGACAGCTGTTTGCTGGCCGATTTACCACATTAAAAGTGATCAATACCTGTTTTCCAACGGGTTTGGAGGCGGATCAGACCAAAAAGAGGCAGTTTGGTGTCGGCTCCAAAAACGGAAATTTCCTTGACCCCGCGGTCAAGGTTTTTTTCAAATCCCCCCTCCTCCACTGTTTTGGCTGACAGCTGTTTGCTGGCCGATTTACCACATTAAAAGTGATCAATACCTGTTTTCCAACGGGTTTGGAGGCGGATCAGACCAAAAAGAGGCAGTTTGGTGTCGGCTCCAAAAACTTCCTTGACCCCGCGGTCAAGGTTTTTTTCAAATCCCCCCTCCTCCACTGTTTTAGCTGACAGCTGTTTTGGCTGACAGCTGTTTGCTGGCCGATTTACCACATTAAAAGTGATCAATACCTGTTTTCCAACGGGTTTGGAGGCGGATCAGACCAAAAAGAGGCAGTTTGGTGTCGGCTCCAAAAACGGAAATTTCCTTGACCCCGCGGTCAAGGTTTTTTTCAAATCCCCCCTCCTCCACTGTTTTGGCTGACAGCTGTTTGCTGGCCGATTTACCACATTAAAAGTGATCAATACCTGTTTTCCAACGGGTTTGGAGGCGGATCAGACCAAAAAGAGGCAGTTTGGTGTCGGCTCCAAAAACTTCCTTGACCCCGCGGTCAAGGTTTTTTTCAAATCCCCCCTCCTCCACTGTTTTAGCTGACAGCTGTTTTGGCTGACAGCTGTTTGCTCTGGCCGATTTACCACATTAAAAGTGATCAATACCTGTTTTCCAACGGGTTTGGAGGCGGATCAGACCAAAAAGAGGCAGTTTGGTGTCGGCTCCAAAAACGGAAATTTCCTTGACCCCGCGGTCAAGGTTTTTTTCAAATCCCCCCTCCTCCACTGTTTTGGCTGACAGCTGTTTGCTGGCCGATTTACCACATTAAAAGTGATCAATACCTGTTTTCCAACGGGTTTGGAGGCGGATCAGACCAAAAAGAGGCAGTTTGGTGTCGGCTCCAAAAACGTTCCTTGACCCCGCGGTCAAGGTTTTTTTCAAATCCCCCCTCCTCCGTTTTAGCTGACAGCTGTTTTGGCTGACAGCTGTTTGCTGGCCGATTTACCACATTAAAAGTGATCAATACCTGTTTTCCAACGGGTTTGGAGGCGGATCAGACCAAAAAGAGGCAGTTTGGTGTCGGCTCCAAAAACGGAAATTTCCTTGACCCCGCGGTCAAGGTTTTTTTCAAATCCCCCCTCCTCCACTGTTTTGGCTGACAGCTGTTTGCTGGCCGATTTACCACATTAAAAGTGATCAATACCTGTTTTCCAACGGGTTTGGAGGCGGATCAGACCAAAAAGAGGCAGTTTGGTGTCGGCTCCAAAAACGGAAATTTCCTTGACCCCGCGGTCAAGGTTTTTTTCAAATCCCCCCTCCTCCACTGTTTTGGCTGACAGCTGTTTGCTGGCCGATTTACCACATTAAAAGTGATCATCAATACCTGTTTTCCAACGGGTTTGGAGGCGGATCAGACCAAAAAGAGGCAGTTTGGTGTCGGCTCCAAAAACGGAAATTTCCTTGACCCCGCGGTCAAGGTTTTTTTCAAATCCCCCCTCCTCCACTGTTTTGGCTGACAGCTGTTTGCTGGCCGATTTACCACATTAAAAGTGATCAATACCTGTTTTCCAACGGGTTTGGAGGCGGATCAGACCAAAAAGAGGCAGTTTGGTGTCGGCTCCAAAAACGGAAATTTCCTTGACCCCGCGGTCAAGGTTTTTTTCAAATCCCCCCTCCTCCACTGTTTTGGCTGACAGCTGTTTGCTGGCCGATTTACCACATTAAAAGTGATCAATACCTGTTTTCCAACGGGTTTGGAGGCGGATCAGACCAAAAAGAGGCAGTTTGGTGTCGGCTCCAAAAACGGAAATTTCCTTGACCCCGCGGTCAAGGTTTTTTTCAAATCCCCCCTCCTCCACTGTTTTGGCTGACAGCTGTTTGCTGGCCGATTTACCACATTAAAAGTGATCAATACCTGTTTTCCAACGGGTTTGGAGGCGGATCAGACCAAAAAGAGGCAGTTTGGTGTCGGCTCCAAAAACGGAAATTTCCTTGACCCCGCGGTCAAGGTTTTTTTCAAATCCCCCCTCCTCCACTGTTTTGGCTGACAGCTGTTTGCTGGCCGATTTACCACATTAAAAGTGATCAATACCTGTTTTCCAACGGGTTTGGAGGCGGATCAGACCAAAAAGAGGCAGTTTGGTGTCGGCTCCAAAAACGGAAATTTCCTTGACCCCGCGGTCAAGGTTTTTTTCAAATCCCCCCTCCTCCACTGTTTTGGCTGACAGCTGTTTGCTGGCCGATTTACCACATTAAAAGTGATCAATACCTGTTTTCCAACGGGTTTGGAGGCGGATCAGACCAAAAAGAGGCAGTTTGGTGTCGGCTCCAAAAACGGAAATTTCCTTGACCCCGCGGTCAAGGTTTTTTTCAAATCCCCCCTCCTCCACTGTTTTGGCTGACAGCTGTTTGCTGGCCGATTTACCACATTAAAAGTGATCAATACCTGTTTTCCAACGGGTTTGGAGGCGGATCAGACCAAAAAGAGGCAGTTTGGTGTCGGCTCCAAAAACTTCCTTGACCCCGCGGTCAAGGTTTTTTTCAAATCCCCCCTCCTCCACTGTTTTGGCTGACAGCTGTTTGCTGGCCGATTTACCACATTAAAAGTGATCAATACCTGTTTTCCAACGGGTTTGGAGGCGGATCAGACCAAAAAGAGGCAGTTTGGTGTCGGCTCCAAAAACGGAAATTTCCTTGACCCCGCGGTCAAGGTTTTTTTCAAATCCCCCCTCCTCCACTGTTTTGGCTGACAGCTGTTTGCTGGCCGATTTACCACATTAAAAGTGATCAATACCTGTTTTCCAACGGGTTTGGAGGCGGATCAGACCAAAAAGAGGCAGTTTGGTGTCGGCTCCAAAAACGGAAATTTCCTTGACCCCGCGGTCAAGGTTTTTTTCAAATCCCCCCTCCTCCACTGTTTGTGACAGCTGCTGACAGCTGTTTGCTGGCCGATTTACCACATTAAAAGTGATCAATACCTGTTTTCCAACGGGTTTGGAGGCGGATCAGACCAAAAAGAGGCAGTTTGGTGTCGGCTCCAAAAACGGAAATTTCCTTGACCCCGCGGTCAAGGTTTTTTTCAAATCCCCCCTCCTCCACTGTTTTGGCTGACAGCTGTTTGCTGGCCGATTTACCACATTAAAAGTGATCAATACCTGTTTTCCAACGGGTTTGGAGGCGGATCAGACCAAAAAGAGGCAGTTTGGTGTCGGCTCCAAAAACTTCCTTGACCCCGCGGTCAAGGTTTTTTTCAAATCCCCCCTCCTCCACTGTTTTAGCTGACAGCTGTTTTGGCTGACAGCTGTTTGCTGGCCGATTTACCACATTAAAAGTGATCAATACCTGTTTTCCAACGGGTTTGGAGGCGGATCAGACCAAAAAGAGGCAGTTTGGTGTCGGCTCCAAAAACGGAAATTTCCTTGACCCCGCGGTCAAGGTTTTTTTCAAATCCCCCCTCCTCCACTGTTTTGGCTGACAGCTGTTTGCTGGCCGATTTACCACATTAAAAGTGATCAATACCTGTTTTCCAACGGGTTTGGAGGCGGATCAGACCAAAAAGAGGCAGTTTGGTGTCGGCTCCAAAAACGGAAATTTCCTTGACCCCGCGGTCAAGGTTTTTTTCAAATCCCCCCTCCTCCACTGTTTTGGCTGACAGCTGTTTGCTGGCCGATTTACCACATTAAAAGTGATCAATACCTGTTTTCCAACGGGTTTGGAGGCGGATCAGACCAAAAAGAGGCAGTTTGGTGTCGGCTCCAAAAACTTCCTTGACCCCGCGGTCAAGGTTTTTTTCAAATCCCCCCTCCTCCACTGTTTTAGCTGACAGCTGTTTGGCTGACAGCTGTTTGCTGGCCGATTTACCACATTAAAAGTGATCAATACCTGTTTTCCAACGGGTTTGGAGGCGGATCAGACCAAAAAGAGGCAGTTTGGTGTCGGCTCCAAAAACGGAAATTTCCTTGACCCCGCGGTCAAGGTTTTTTTCAAATCCCCCCTCCTCCACTGTTTTGGCTGACAGCTGTTTGCTGGCCGATTTACCACATTAAAAGTGATCAATACCTGTTTTCCAACGGGTTTGGAGGCGGATCAGACCAAAAAGAGGCAGTTTGGTGTCGGCTCCAAAAACGGAAATTTCCTTGACCCCGCGGTCAAGGTTTTTTTCAAATCCCCCCTCCTCCACTGTTTTGGCTGACAGCTGTTTGCTGGCCGATTTACCACAATAAAAGTGATCAATACCTGTTTTCCAACGGGTTTGGAGGCGGATCAGACCAAAAAGAGGCAGTTTGGTGTCGGCTCCAAAAACGGAAATTTCCTTGACCCCGCGGTCAAGGTTTTTTTCAAATCCCCCCTCCTCCACTGTTTTGGCTGACAGCTGTTTGCTGGCCGATTTACCACATTAAAAGTGATCAATACCTGTTTTCCAACGGGTTTGGAGGCGGATCAGACCAAAAAGAGGCAGTTTGGTGTCGGCTCCAAAAACTTCCTTGACCCCGCGGTCAAGGTTTTTTTCAAATCCCCCCTCCTCCACTGTTTTAGCTGACAGCTGTTTTGGCTGACAGCTGTTTGCTGGCCGATTTACCACATTAAAAGTGATCAATACCTGTTTTCCAACGGGTTTGGAGGCGGATCAGACCAAAAAGAGGCAGTTTGGTGTCGGCTCCAAAAACGGAAATGTCCTTGACCCCACGGTCAAGGTTTTTTTCAAATCCCCCCTCCTCCACTGTTTTGGCTGACAGCTGTTTGCTGGCCGATTTACCACATTAAAAGTGATCAATACCTGTTTTCCAACGGGTTTGGAGGCGGATCAGACCAAAAAGAGGCAGTTTGGTGTCGGCTCCAAAAACGGAAATTTCCTTGACCCCGCGGTCAAGGTTTTTTTCAAATCCCCCCTCCTCCACTGTTTTGGCTGACAGCTGTTTGCTGGCCGATTTACCACATTAAAAGTGATCAATACCTGTTTTCCAACGGGTTTGGAGGCGGATCAGACCAAAAAGAGGCAGTTTGGTGTCGGCTCCAAAAACGGAACTTTCCTTGACCCCGCGGTCAAGGTTTTTTTCAAATCCCCCCTCCTCCACTGTTTTGGCTGACAGCTGTTTGCTGGCCGATTTACCACATTAAAAGTGATCAATACCTGTTTTCCAACGGGTTTGGAGGCGGATCAGACCAAAAAGAGGCAGTTTGGTGTCGGCTCCAAAAACTTCCTTGACCCCGCGGTCAAGGTTTTTTTCAAATCCCCCCTCCTCCACTGTTTTAGCTGACAGCTGTTTTGGCTGACAGCTGTTTGCTGGCCGATTTACCACATTAAAAGTGATCAATACCTGTTTTCCAACGGGTTTGGAGGCGGATCAGACCAAAAAGAGGCAGTTTGGTGTCGGCTCCAAAAACGGAAATTTCCTTGACCCCGCGGTCAAGGTTTTTTTCAAATCCCCCCTCCTCCACTGTTTTGGCTGACAGCTGTTTGCTGGCCGATTTACCACATTAAAAGTGATCAATACCTGTTTTCCAACGGGTTTGGAGGCGGATCAGACCAAAAAGAGGCAGTTTGGTGTCGGCTCCAAAAACGGAAATTTCCTTGACCCCGCGGTCAAGGTTTTTTTCAAATCCCCCCTCCTCCACTGTTTTGGCTGACAGCTGTTTGCTGGCCGATTTACCACATTAAAAGTGATCAATACCTGTTTTCCAACGGGTTTGGAGGCGGATCAGACCAAAAAGAGGCAGTTTGGTGTCGGCTCCAAAAACGGAAATTTCCTTGACCCCGCGGTCAAGGTTTTTTTCAAATCCCCCCTCCTCCACTGTTTTGGCTGACAGCTGTTTGCTGGCCGATTTACCACATTAAAAGTGATCAATACCTGTTTTCCAACGGGTTTGGAGGCGGATCAGACCAAAAAGAGGCAGTTTGGTGTCGGCTCCAAAAACTTCCTTGACCCCGCGGTCAAGGTTTTTTTCAAATCCCCCCTCCTCCACTGTTTTAGCTGACAGCTGTTTTGGCTGACAGCTGTTTGCTGGCCGATTTACCACATTAAAAGTGATCAATACCTGTTTTCCAACGGGTTTGGAGGCGGATCAGACCAAAAAGAGGCAGTTTGGTGTCGGCTCCAAAAACGGAAATTTCCTTGACCCCGCGGTCAAGGTTTTTTTCAAATCCCCCCTCCTCCACTGTTTTGGCTGACAGCTGTTTGCTGGCCGATTTACCACATTAAAAGTGATCAATACCTGTTTTCCAACGGGTTTGGAGGCGGATCAGACCAAAAAGAGGCAGTTTGGTGTCGGCTCCAAAAACGGAAATTTCCTTGACCCCGCGGTCAAGGTTTTTTTCAAATCCCCCCTCCTCCACTGTTTTGGCTGACAGCTGTTTGCTGGCCGATTTACCACATTAAAAGTGATCAATACCTGTTTTCCAACGGGTTTGGAGGCGGATCAGACCAAAAAGAGGCAGTTTGGTGTCGGCTCCAAAAACGGAAATTTCCTTGACCCCGCGGTCAAGGTTTTTTTCAAATCCCCCCTCCTCCACTGTTTTGGCTGACAGCTGTTTGCTGGCCGATTTACCACATTAAAAGTGATCAATACCTGTTTTCCAACGGGTTTGGAGGCGGATCAGACCAAAAAGAGGCAGTTTGGTGTCGGCTCCAAAAACTTCCTTGACCCCGCGGTCAAGGTTTTTTTCAAATCCCCCCTCCTCCACTGTTTTAGCTGACAGCTGTTTTGGCTGACAGCTGTTTGCTGGCCGATTTACCACATTAAAAGTGATCAATACCTGTTTTCCAACGGGTTTGGAGGCGGATCAGACCAAAAAGAGGCAGTTTGGTGTCGGCTCCAAAAACGGAAATTTCCTTGACCCCGCGGTCAAGGTTTTTTTCAAATCCCCCCTCCTCCACTGTTTTGGCTGACAGCTGTTTGCTGGCCGATTTACCACATTAAAAGTGATCAATACCTGTTTTCCAACGGGTTTGGAGGCGGATCAGACCAAAAAGAGGCAGTTTGGTGTCGGCTCCAAAAACGGAAATTTCCTTGACCCCGCGGTCAAGGTTTTTTTCAAATCCCCCCTCCTCCACTGTTTTGGCTGACAGCTGTTTGCTGGCCGATTTACCACATTAAAAGTGATCAATACCTGTTTTCCAACGGGTTTGGAGGCGGATCAGACCAAAAAGAGGCAGTTTGGTGTCGGCTCCAAAAACGGAAATTTCCTTGACCCCGCGGTCAAGGTTTTTTTCAAATCCCCCCTCCTCCACTGTTTTGGCTGACAGCTGTTTGCTGGCCGATTTACCACATTAAAAGTGATCAATACCTGTTTTCCAACGGGTTTGGAGGCGGATCAGACCAAAAAGAGGCAGTTTGGTGTCGGCTCCAAAAACGGAAATTTCCTTGACCCCGCGGTCAAGGTTTTTTTCAAATCCCCCCTCCTCCACTGTTTTGGCTGACAGCTGTTTGCTGGCCGATTTACCACATTAAAAGTGATCAATACCTGTTTTCCAACGGGTTTGGAGGCGGATCAGACCAAAAAGAGGCAGTTTGGTGTCGGCTCCAAAAACGGAAATTTCCTTGACCCCGCGGTCAAGGTTTTTTTCAAATCCCCCCTCCTCCACTGTTTTGGCTGACAGCTGTTTGCTGGCCGATTTACCACATTAAAAGTGATCAATACCTGTTTTCCAACGGGTTTGGAGGCGGATCAGACCAAAAAGAGGCAGTTTGGTGTCGGCTCCAAAAACGGAAATTTCCTTGACCCCGCGGTCAAGGTTTTTTTCAAATCCCCCCTCCTCCACTGTTTTGGCTGACAGCTGTTTGCTGGCCGATTTACCACATTAAAAGTGATCAATACCTGTTTTCCAACGGGTTTGGAGGCGGATCAGACCAAAAAGAGGCAGTTTGGTGTCGGCTCCAAAAACGGAAATTTCCTTGACCCCGCGGTCAAGGTTTTTTTCAAATCCCCCCTCCTCCACTGTTTTGGCTGACAGCTGTTTGCTGGCCGATTTACCACATTAAAAGTGATCAATACCTGTTTTCCAACGGGTTTGGAGGCGGATCAGACCAAAAAGAGGCAGTTTGGTGTCGGCTCCAAAAACGGAAATTTCCTTGACCCCGCGGTCAAGGTTTTTTTCAAATCCCCCCTCCTCCACTGTTTTGGCTGACAGCTGTTTGCTGGCCGATTTACCACATTAAAAGTGATCAATACCTGTTTTCCAACGGGTTTGGAGGCGGATCAGACCAAAAAGAGGCAGTTTGGTGTCGGCTCCAAAAACGGAACTTTCCTTGACCCCGCGGTCAAGGTTTTTTTCAAATCCCCCCTCCTCCACTGTTTTGGCTGACAGCTGTTTGCTGGCCGATTTACCACATTAAAAGTGATCAATACCTGTTTTCCAACGGGTTTGGAGGCGGATCAGACCAAAAAGAGGCAGTTTGGTGTCGGCTCCAAAAACTTCCTTGACCCCGCGGTCAAGGTTTTTTTCAAATCCCCCCTCCTCCACTGTTTTAGCTGACAGCTGTTTTGGCTGACAGCTGTTTGCTGGCCGATTTACCACATTAAAAGTGATCAATACCTGTTTTCCAACGGGTTTGGAGGCGGATCAGACCAAAAAGAGGCAGTTTGGTGTCGGCTCCAAAAACGGAAATTTCCTTGACCCCGCGGTCAAGGTTTTTTTCAAATCCCCCCTCCTCCACTGTTTTGGCTGACAGCTGTTTGCTGGCCGATTTACCACATTAAAAGTGATCAATACCTGTTTTCCAACGGGTTTGGAGGCGGATCAGACCAAAAAGAGGCAGTTTGGTGTCGGCTCCAAAAACGGAAATTTCCTTGACCCCGCGGTCAAGGTTTTTTTCAAATCCCCCCTCCTCCACTGTTTTGGCTGACAGCTGTTTGCTGGCCGATTTACCACATTAAAAGTGATCAATACCTGTTTTCCAACAGGTTTGGAGGCGGATCAGACCAAAAAGAGGCAGTTTGGTGTCGGCTCCAAAAACGGAAACTTCCTTGACCCCGCGGTCAAGGTTTTTTTCAAATCCCCCCTCCTCCACTGTTTTGACTGACAGCTGTTTGCTGGCCGATTTACCACATTAAAAGTGATCAATACCTGTTTTCCAACAGGTTTGGAGGCGGATCAGACCAAAAAGAGGCAGTTTGGTGTCGGCTCCAAAAACGGAAACTTCCTTGACCCCGCGGTCAAGGTTTTTTTCAAATCCCCCCTCCTCCACTGTTTTGGCTGACAGCTGTTTGCTGGCCGATTTACCACATTAAAAGTGATCAATACCTGTTTTCCAATGGGTTTGGAGGCGGATCAGACCAAAAAGAGGCAGTTTGGTGTCGGCTCCAAAAACGGAAATTTCCTTGACCCCGCGGTCAAGGTTTTTTTCAAATCCCCCCTCCTCCACTGTTTTGGCTGACAGCTGTTTTGGCTGACAGCTGTTTGCTGGCCGATTTACCACATTAAAAGTGATCAATACCTGTTTTCCAACGGGTTTGGAGGCGGATCAGGCCAAAAAGAGGCAGTTTGGTGTCGGCTCCAAAAACAGAAATTTCCTTGACCCCGCGGTCAAGGTTTTTTTCAAATCCCCCCTCCTCCACTGTTTTGGCTGACAGCTGTTTGCTGGCCAATTTACCACATTAAAAGTGATCAATACCTGTTTTCCAACGGGTTTGGAGGCGGATCAGACCAAAAAGAGGCAGTTTGGTGTCGGCTCCAAAAACGGAAATTTCCTTGACCCCGCGGTCAAGGTTTTTTTCAAATCCCCCCTCCTCCACTGTTTTGGCTGACAGCTGTTTGCTGGCCGATTTACCACATTAAAAGTGATCAATACCTGTTTTCCAACGGGTTTGGAGGCGGATCAGACCAAAAAGAGGCAGTTTGGTGTCGGCTCCAAAAACGGAAATTTCCTTGACCCCGCGGTCAAGGTTTTTTTCAAATCCCCCCTCCTCCACTGTTTTGGCTGACAGCTGTTTGCTGGCCGATTTACCACATTAAAAGTGATCAATACCTGTTTTCCAACGGGTTTGGAGGCGGATCAGACCAAAAAGAGGCAGTTTGGTGTCGGCTCCAAAAACGGAAATTTCCTTGACCCCGCGGTCAAGGTTTTTTTCAAATCCCCCCTCCTCCACTGTTTTGGCTGACAGCTGTTTGCTGGCCGATTTACCACATTAAAAGTGATCAATACCTGTTTTCCAACGGGTTTGGAGGCGGATCAGACCAAAAAGAGGCAGTTTGGTGTCGGCTCCAAAAACGGAAATTTCCTTGACCCCGCGGTCAAGGTTTTTTTCAAATCCCCCCTCCTCCACTGTTTTGGCTGACAGCTGTTTGCTGGCCGATTTACCACATTAAAAGTGATCAATACCTGTTTTCCAACGGGTTTGGAGGCGGATCAGACCAAAAAGAGGCA
Organism: Pempheris klunzingeri; assembly: GCF_042242105.1. Lineage (NCBI taxonomy): Eukaryota > Metazoa > Chordata > Actinopteri > Acropomatiformes > Pempheridae > Pempheris > Pempheris klunzingeri. The sequence continues at coordinate 15,353 of NW_027255035.1, forward strand.
GTTTGGTGTCGGCTCCAAAAACGGAAATTTCCTTGACCCCGCGGTCAAGGTTTTTTTCAAATCCCCCCTCCTCCACTGTTTTGGCTGACAGCTGTTTGCTGGCCGATTTACCACATTAAAAGTGATCAATACCTGTTTTCCAACGGGTTTGGAGGCGGATCAGACCAAAAAGAGGCAGTTTGGTGTCGGCTCCAAAAACGGAAATTTCCTTGACCCCGCGGTCAAGGTTTTTTTCAAATCCCCCCTCCTCCACTGTTTTGGCTGACAGCTGTTTGCTGGCCGATTTACCACATTAAAAGTGATCAATACCTGTTTTCCAACGGGTTTGGAGGCGGATCAGACCAAAAAGAGGCAGTTTGGTGTCGGCTCCAAAAACGGAAATTTCCTTGACCCCGCGGTCAAGGTTTTTTTCAAATCCCCCCTCCTCCACTGTTTTGGCTGACAGCTGTTTGCTGGCCGATTTACCACATTAAAAGTGATCAATACCTGTTTTCCAACGGGTTTGGAGGCGGATCAGACCAAAAAGAGGCAGTTTGGTGTCGGCTCCAAAAACGGAAATTTCCTTGACCCCGCGGTCAAGGTTTTTTTCAAATCCCCCCTCCTCCACTGTTTTGGCTGACAGCTGTTTGCTGGCCGATTTACCACATTAAAAGTGATCAATACCTGTTTTCCAACGGGTTTGGAGGCGGATCAGACCAAAAAGAGGCAGTTTGGTGTCGGCTCCAAAAACGGAAATTTCCTTGACCCCGCGGTCAAGGTTTTTTTCAAATCCCCCCTCCTCCACTGTTTTGGCTGACAGCTGTTTGCTGGCCGATTTACCACATTAAAAGTGATCAATACCTGTTTTCCAACGGGTTTGGAGGCGGATCAGACCAAAAAGAGGCAGTTTGGTGTCGGCTCCAAAAACGGAAATTTCCTTGACCCCGCGGTCAAGGTTTTTTTCAAATCCCCCCTCCTCCACTGTTTTGGCTGACAGCTGTTTGCTGGCCGATTTACCACATTAAAAGTGATCAATACCTGTTTTCCAACGGGTTTGGAGGCGGATCAGACCAAAAAGAGGCAGTTTGGTGTCGGCTCCAAAAACTTCCTTGACCCCGCGGTCAAGGTTTTTTTTCAAATCCCCCCTCCTCCACTGTTTTAGCTGACAGCTGTTTTGGCTGACAGCTGTTTGCTGGCCGATTTACCACATTAAAAGTGATCAATACCTGTTTTCCAACGGGTTTGGAGGCGGATCAGACCAAAAAGAGGCAGTTTGGTGTCGGCTCCAAAAACGGAAATTTCCTTGACCCTGCGGTCAAGGTTTTTTTCAAATCCCCCCTCCTCCACTGTTTTGGCTTACAGCTGTTTGCTGGCCGATTTACCACATTAAAAGTGATCAATACCTGTTTTCCAACGGGTTTGGAGGCGGATCAGACCAAAAAGAGGCAGTTTGGTGTCGGCTCCAAAAACTTCCTTGACCCCGCGGTCAAGGTTTTTTTCAAATCCCCCCTCCTCCACTGTTTTAGCTGACAGCTGTTTTGGCTGACAGCTGTTTGCTGGCCGATTTACCACATTAAAAGTGATCAATACCTGTTTTCCAACGGGTTTGGAGGCGGATCAGACCAAAAAGAGGCAGTTTGGTGTCGGCTCCAAAAACGGAAATTTCCTTGACCCCGCGGTCAAGGTTTTTCTCAAATCCCCCCTCCTCCACTGTTTTGGCTGACAGCTGTTTGCTGGCCGATTTACCACATTAAAAGTGATCAATACCTGTTTTCCAACGGGTTTGGAGGCGGATCAGACCAAAAAGAGGCAGTTTGGTGTCGGCTCCAAAAACTTCCTTGACCCCGCGGTCAAGGTTTTTTTCAAATCCCCCCTCCTCCACTGTTTTAGCTGACAGCTGTTTTGGCTGACAGCTGTTTGCTGGCCGATTTACCACATTAAAAGTGATCAATACCTGTTTTCCAACGGGTTTGGAGGCGGATCAGACCAAAAAGAGGCAGTTTGGTGTCGGCTCCAAAAACGGAAATTTCCTTGACCCCGCGGTCAAGGTTTTTTTCAAATCCCCCCTCCTCCACTGTTTTGGCTGACAGCTGTTTGCTGGCCGATTTACCACATTAAAAGTGATCAATACCTGTTTTCCAACGGGTTTGGAGGCGGATCAGACCAAAAAGAGGCAGTTTGGTGTCGGCTCCAAAAACGGAAATTTCCTTGACCCCGCGGTCAAGGTTTTTTTCAAATCCCCCCTCCTCCACTGTTTTGGCTGACAGCTGTTTGCTGGCCGATTTACCACATTAAAAGTGATCAATACCTGTTTTCCAACGGGTTTGGAGGCGGATCAGACCAAAAAGAGGCAGTTTGGTGTCGGCTCCAAAAACGGAAATTTCCTTGACCCCGCGGTCAAGGTTTTTTTCAAATCCCCCCTCCTCCACTGTTTTGGCTGACAGCTGTTTGCTGGCCGATTTACCACATTAAAAGTGATCAATACCTGTTTTCCAACGGGTTTGGAGGCGGATCAGACCAAAAAGAGGCAGTTTGGTGTCGGCTCCAAAAACGGAAATTTCCTTGACCCCGCGGTCAAGGTTTTTTTCAAATCCCCCCTCCTCCGCTGTTTTGGCTGACAGCTGTTTGCTGGCCGATTTACCACATTAAAAGTGATCAATACCTGTTTTCCAACGGGTTTGGAGGCGGATCAGACCAAAAAGAGGCAGTTTGGTGTCGGCTCCAAAAACGGAAATTTCCTTGACCCCGCGGTCAAGGTTTTTTTCAAATCCCCCCTCCTCCACTGTTTTGGCTGACAGCTGTTTGCTGGCCGATTTACCACATTAAAAGTGATCAATACCTGTTTTCCAACGGGTTTGGAGGCGGATCAGACCAAAAAGAGGCAGTTTGGTGTCGGCTCCAAAAACTTCCTTGACCCCGCGGTCAAGGTTTTTTTCAAATCCCCCCTCCTCCACTGTTTTAGCTGACAGCTGTTTTGGCTGACAGCTGTTTGCTGGCCGATTTACCACATTAAAAGTGATCAATACCTGTTTTCCAACGGGTTTGGAGGCGGATCAGACCAAAAAGAGGCAGTTTGGTGTCGGCTCCAAAAACGGAAATTTCCTTGACCCCGCGGTCAAGGTTTTTTTCAAATCCCCCCTCCTCCGCTGTTTTGGCTGACAGCTGTTTGCTGGCCGATTTACCACATTAAAAGTGATCAATACCTGTTTTCCAACGGGTTTGGAGGCGGATCAGACCAAAAAGAGGCAGTTTGGTGTCGGCTCCAAAAACGGAAATTTCCTTGACCCCGCGGTCAAGGTTTTTTTCAAATCCCCCCTCCTCCACTGTTTTGGCTGACAGCTGTTTGCTGGCCGATTTACCACATTAAAAGTGATCAATACCTGTTTTCCAACGGGTTTGGAGGCGGATCAGACCAAAAAGAGGCAGTTTGGTGTCGGCTCCAAAAACGGAAATTTCCTTGACCCCGCGGTCAAGATTTTTTTCAAATCCCCCCTCCTCCACTGTTTTGGCTGACAGCTGTTTGTTGGCCGATTTACCACATTAAAAGTGATCAATACCTGTTTTCCAACGGGTTTGGAGGCGGATCAGACCAACAAGAGGCAGTTTGGTGTCGGCTCCAAAAACGGAAATTTCCTTGACCCCGCGGTCAAGGTTTTTTTCAAATCCCCCCTCCTCCACTGTTTTGGCTGACAGCTGTTTGCTGGCCGATTTACCACATTAAAAGTGATCAATACCTGTTTTCCAACGGGTTTGGAGGCGGATCAGACCAAAAAGAGGCAGTTTGGTGTCGGCTCCAAAAACGGAAATTTCCTTGACCCCGCGGTCAAGGTTTTTTTCAAATCCCCCCTCCTCCACTGTTTTGGCTGACAGCTGTTTGCTGGCCGATTTACCACATTAAAAGTGATCAATACCTGTTTTCCAACGGGTTTGGAGGCGGATCAGACCAAAAAGAGGCAGTTTGGTGTCGGCTCCAAAAACGGAAATTTCCTTGACCCCGCGGTCAAGGTTTTTTTTCAAATCCCCCCTCCTCCACTGTTTTGGCTGACAGCTGTTTGCTGGCCGATTTACCACATTAAAAGTGATCAATACCTGTTTTCCAACGGGTTTGGAGGCGGATCAGACCAAAAAGAGGCAGTTTGGTGTCGGCTCCAAAAACGGAAATTTCCTTGACCCCGCGGTCAAGGTTTTTTTCAAATCCCCCCTCCTCCACTGTTTTGGCTGACAGCTGTTTGCTGGCCGATTTACCACATTAAAAGTGATCAATACCTGTTTTCCAACGGGTTTGGAGGCGGATCAGACCAAAAAGAGGCAGTTTGGTGTCGGCTCCAAAAACTTCCTTGACCCCGCGGTCAAGGTTTTTTTCAAATCCCCCCTCCTCCACTGTTTTAGCTGACAGCTGTTTTGGCTGACAGCTGTTTGCTGGCCGATTTACCACATTAAAAGTGATCAATACCTGTTTTCCAACGGGTTTGGAGGCGGATCAGACCAAAAAGAGGCAGTTTGGTGTCGGCTCCAGAAACTTCCTTGACCCCGCGGTCAAGGTTTTTTTCAAATCCCCCCTCCTCCACTGTTTTAGCTGACAGCTGTTTTGGCTGACAGCTGTTTGCTGGCCGATTTACCACATTAAAAGTGATCAATACCTGTTTTCCAACGGGTTTGAAGGCGGATCAGACCAAAAAGAGGCAGTTTGGTGTCGGCTCCAAAAACGGAAATTTCCTTGACCCCGCGGTCAAGGTTTTTTTCAAATCCCCCCTCCTCCACTGTTTTGGCTGACAGCTGTTTGCTGGCCGATTTACCACATTAAAAGTGATCAATACCTGTTTTCCAACGGGTTTGGAGGCGGATCAGACCAAAAAGAGGCAGTTTGGTGTCGGCTCCAAAAACGGAAATTTCCTTGACCCCGCGGTCAAGGTTTTTTTCAAATCCCCCCTCCTCCACTGTTTTGGCTGACAGCTGTTTGCTGGCCGATTTACCACATTAAAAGTGATCAATACCTGTTTTCCAACGGGTTTGGAGGCGGATCAGACCAAAAAGAGGCAGTTTGGTGTCGGCTCCAAAAACGGAAATTTCCTTGACCCCGCGGTCAAGGTTTTTTTCAAATCCCCCCTCCTCCGCTGTTTTGGCTGACAGCTGTTTGCTGGCCGATTTACCACATTAAAAGTGATCAATACCTGTTTTCCAACAGGTTTGGAGGCGGATCAGACCAAAAAGAGGCAGTTTGGTGTCGGCTCCAAAAACGGAAATTTCCTTGACCCCGCGGTCAAGGTTTTTTTCAAATCCCCCCTCCTCCACTGTTTTAGCTGACAGCTGTTTGCTGGCCGATTTACCACATTAAAAGTGATCAATACCTGTTTTCCAACGGGTTTGGAGGCGGATCAGACCAAAAAGAGGCAGTTTGGTGTCGGCTCCAAAAACTTCCTTGACCCCGCGGTCAAGGTTTTTTTCAAATCCCCCCTCCTCCACTGTTTTAGCTGACAGCTGTTTTGGCTGACAGCTGTTTGCTGGCCGATTTACCACATTAAAAGTGATCAATACCTGTTTTCCAACGGGTTTGGAGGCGGATCAGACCAAAAAGAGGCAGTTTGGTGTCGGCTCCAAAAACGGAAATTTCCTTGACCCCGCGGTCAAGGTTTTTCTCAAATCCCCCCTCCTCCACTGTTTTGGCTGACAGCTGTTTGCTGGCCGATTTACCACATTAAAAGTGATCAATACCTGTTTTCCAACGGGTTTGGAGGCGGATCAGACCAAAAAGAGGCAGTTTGGTGTCGGCTCCAAAAACGGAAATTTCCTTGACCCCGCGGTCAAGGTTTTTTTTCAAATCCCCCCTCCTCCACTGTTTTGGCTGACAGCTGTTTGCTGGCCGATTTACCACATTAAAAGTGATCAATACCTGTTTTCCAACGGGTTTGGAGGCGGATCAGACCAAAAAGAGGCAGTTTGGTGTCGGCTCCAAAAACGGAAATTTCCTTGACCCCGCGGTCAAGGTTTTTTTCAAATCCCCCCTCCTCCACTGTTTTGGCTGACAGCTGTTTGCTGGCCGATTTACCACATTAAAAGTGATCAATACCTGTTTTCCAACGGGTTTGGAGGCGGATCAGACCAAAAAGAGGCAGTTTGGTGTCGGCTCCAAAAACGGAAATTTCCTTGACCCCGCGGTCAAGGTTTTTTTCAAATCCCCCCTCCTCCACTGTTTTGGCTGACAGCTGTTTGCTGGCCGATTTACCACATTAAAAGTGATCAATACCTGTTTTCCAACGGGTTTGGAGGCGGATCAGACCAAAAAGAGGCAGTTTGGTGTCGGCTCCAAAAACGGAAATTTCCTTGACCCCGCGGTCAAGGTTTTTTTCAAATCCCCCCTCCTCCACTGTTTTGGCTGACAGCTGTTTGCTGGCCGATTTACCACATTAAAAGTGATCAATACCTGTTTTCCAACGGGTTTGGAGGCGGATCAGACCAAAAAGAGGCAGTTTGGTGTCGGCTCCAAAAACGGAAATTTCCTTGACCCCGCGGTCAAGGTTTTTTTCAAATCCCCCCTCCTCCACTGTTTTGGCTGACAGCTGTTTGCTGGCCGATTTACCACATTAAAAGTGATCAATACCTGTTTTCCAACGGGTTTGGAGGCGGATCAGACCAAAAAGAGGCAGTTTGGTGTCGGCTCCAAAAACGGAAATTTCCTTGACCCCGCGGTCAAGGTTTTTTTCAAATCCCCCCTCCTCCACTGTTTTGGCTGACAGCTGTTTGCTGGCCGATTTACCACATTAAAAGTGATCAATACCTGTTTTCCAACGGGTTTGGAGGCGGATCAGACCAAAAAGAGGCAGTTTGGTGTCGGCTCCAAAAACGGAAATTTCCTTGACCCCGCGGTCAAGGTTTTTTTCAAATCCCCCCTCCTCCACTGTTTTGGCTGACAGCTGTTTGCTGGCCGATTTACCACATTAAAAGTGATCAATACCTGTTTTCCAACGGGTTTGGAGGCGGATCAGACCAAAAAGAGGCAGTTTGGTGTCGGCTCCAAAAACGGAAATTTCCTTGACCCCGCGGTCAAGGTTTTTTTCAAATCCCCCCTCCTCCACTGTTTTGGCTGACAGCTGTTTGCTGGCCGATTTACCACATTAAAAGTGATCAATACCTGTTTTCCAACGGGTTTGGAGGCGGATCAGACCAAAAAGAGGCAGTTTGGTGTCGGCTCCAAAAACGGAAATTTCCTTGACCCCGCGGTCAAGGTTTTTTTCAAATCCCCCCTCCTCCACTGTTTTGGCTGACAGCTGTTTGCTGGCCGATTTACCACATTAAAAGTGATCAATACCTGTTTTCCAACGGGTTTGGAGGCGGATCAGACCAAAAAGAGGCAGTTTGGTGTCGGCTCCAAAAACGGAAATTTCCTTGACCCCACGGTCAAGGTTTTTTTCAAATCCCCCCTCCTCCGCTGTTTTGGCTGACAGCTGTTTGCTGGCCGATTTACCACATTAAAAGTGATCAATACCTGTTTTCCAACAGGTTTGGAGGCGGATCAGACCAAAAAGAGGCAGTTTGGTGTCGGCTCCAAAAACGGAAATTTCCTTGACCCCGCGGTCAAGGTTTTTTTCAAATCCCCCCTCCTCCACTGTTTTGGCTGACAGCTGTTTGCTGGCCGATTTACCACATTAAAAGTGATCAATACCTGTTTTCCAACGGGTTTGGAGGCGGATCAGACCAAAAAGAGGCAGTTTGGTGTCGGCTCCAAAAACTTCCTTGACCCCGCGGTCAAGGTTTTTTTCAAATCCCCCCTCCTCCACTGTTTTAGCTGACAGCTGTTTTGGCTGACAGCTGTTTGCTGGCCGATTTACCACATTAAAAGTGATCAATACCTGTTTTCCAACGGGTTTGGAGGCGGATCAGACCAAAAAGAGGCAGTTTGGTGTCGGCTCCAAAAACGGAAATTTCCTTGACCCCGCGGTCAAGGTTTTTCTCAAATCCCCCCTCCTCCACTGTTTTGGCTGACAGCTGTTTGCTGGCCGATTTACCACATTAAAAGTGATCAATACCTGTTTTCCAACGGGTTTGGAGGCGGATCAGACCAAAAAGAGGCAGTTTGGTGTCGGCTCCAAAAACGGAAATTTCCTTGACCCCGCGGTCAAGGTTTTTTTCAAATCCCCCCTCCTCCACTGTTTTGGCTGACAGCTGTTTGCTGGCCGATTTACCACATTAAAAGTGATCAATACCTGTTTTCCAACGGGTTTGGAGGCGGATCAGACCAAAAAGAGGCAGTTTGGTGTCGGCTCCAAAAACGGAAATTTCCTTGACCCCGCGGTCAAGGTTTTTTTCAAATCCCCCCTCCTCCACTGTTTTGGCTGACAGCTGTTTGCTGGCCGATTTACCACATTAAAAGTGATCAATACCTGTTTTCCAACGGGTTTGGAGGCGGATCAGACCAAAAAGAGGCAGTTTGGTGTCGGCTCCAAAAACGGAAATTTCCTTGACCCCACGGTCAAGGTTTTTTTCAAATCCCCCCTCCTCCGCTGTTTTGGCTGACAGCTGTTTGCTGGCCGATTTACCACATTAAAAGTGATCAATACCTGTTTTCCAACGGGTTTGGAGGCGGATCAGACCAAAAAGAGGCAGTTTGGTGTCGGCTCCAAAAACGGAAATTTCCTTGACCCCGCGGTCAAGGTTTTTCTCAAATCCCCCCTCCTCCACTGTTTTGGCTGACAGCTGTTTGCTGGCCGATTTACCACATTAAAAGTGATCAATACCTGTTTTCCAACGGGTTTGGAGGCGGATCAGACCAAAAAGAGGCAGTTTGGTGTCGGCTCCAAAAACGGAAAATTTCCTTGACCCCGCGGTCAAGGTTTTTTTCAAATCCCCCCTCCTCCACTGTTTTGGCTGACAGCTGTTTGCTGGCCGATTTACCACATTAAAAGTGATCAATACCTGTTTTCCAACGGGTTTGGAGGCGGATCAGACCAAAAAGAGGCAGTTTGGTGTCGGCTCCAAAAACGGAAATTTCCTTGACCCCGCGGTCAAGGTTTTTTTCAAATCCCCCCTCCTCCACTGTTTTGGCTGACAGCTGTTTGCTGGCCGATTTACCACATTAAAAGTGATCAATACCTGTTTTCCAACGGGTTTGGAGGCGGATCAGACCAAAAAGAGGCAGTTTGGTGTCGGCTCCAAAAACGGAAATTTCCTTGACCCCACGGTCAAGGTTTTTTTCAAATCCCCCCTCCTCCGCTGTTTTGGCTGACAGCTGTTTGCTGGCCGATTTACCACATTAAAAGTGATCAATACCTGTTTTCCAACAGGTTTGGAGGCGGATCAGACCAAAAAGAGGCAGTTTGGTGTCGGCTCCAAAAACGGAAATTTCCTTGACCCCGCGGTCAAGGTTTTTTTCAAATCCCCCCTCCTCCACTGTTTTGGCTGACAGCTGTTTGCTGGCCGATTTACCACATTAAAAGTGATCAATACCTGTTTTCCAACGGGTTTGGAGGCGGATCAGACCAAAAAGAGGCAGTTTGGTGTCGGCTCCAAAAACTTCCTTGACCCCGCGGTCAAGGTTTTTTTCAAATCCCCCCTCCTCCACTGTTTTAGCTGACAGCTGTTTGCTGGCCGATTTACCACATTAAAAGTGATCAATACCTGTTTTCCAACAGGTTTGGAGGCGGATCAGACCAAAAAGAGGCAGTTTGGTGTCGGCTCCAAAAACGGAAATTTCCTTGACCCCGCGGTCAAGGTTTTTTTCAAATCCCCCCTCCTCCACTGTTTTGGCTGACAGCTGTTTGCTGGCCGATTTACCACATTAAAAGTGATCAATACCTGTTTTCCAACGGGTTTGGAGGCGGATCAGACCAAAAAGAGGCAGTTTGGTGTCGGCTCCAAAAACGGAAATTTCCTTGACCCCGCGGTCAAGGTTTTTTTCAAATCCCCCCTCCTCCACTGTTTTGGCTGACAGCTGTTTGCTGGCCGATTTACCACATTAAAAGTGATCAATACCTGTTTTCCAACGGGTTTGGAGGCGGATCAGACCAAAAAGAGGCAGTTTGGTGTCGGCTCCAAAAACGGAAATTTCCTTGACCCCGCGGTCAAGGTTTTTTTCAAATCCCCCCTCCTCCACTGTTTTGGCTGACAGCTGTTTGCTGGCCGATTTACCACATTAAAAGTGATCAATACCTGTTTTCCAACGGGTTTGGAGGCGGATCAGACCAAAAAGAGGCAGTTTGGTGTCGGCTCCAAAAACGGAAATTTCCTTGACCCCGCGGTCAAGGTTTTTTTCAAATCCCCCCTCCTCCACTGTTTTGGCTGACAGCTGTTTGCTGGCCGATTTACCACATTAAAAGTGATCAATACCTGTTTTCCAACGGGTTTGGAGGCGGATCAGACCAAAAAGAGGCAGTTTGGTGTCGGCTCCAAAAACGGAAATTTCCTTGACCCCACGGTCAAGGTTTTTTTCAAATCCCCCCTCCTCCGCTGTTTTGGCTGACAGCTGTTTGCTGGCCGATTTACCACATTAAAAGTGATCAATACCTGTTTTCCAACAGGTTTGGAGGCGGATCAGACCAAAAAGAGGCAGTTTGGTGTCGGCTCCAAAAACGGAAATTTCCTTGACCCCGCGGTCAAGGTTTTTTTCAAATCCCCCCTCCTCCACTGTTTTGGCTGACAGCTGTTTGCTGGCAGATTTACCACATTAAAAGTGATCAATACCTGTTTTCCAACGGGTTTGGAGGCGGATCAGACCAAAAAGAGGCAGTTTGGTGTCGGCTCCAAAAACTTCCTTGACCCCGCGGTCAAGGTTTTTTTCAAATCCCCCCTCCTCCACTGTTTTAGCTGACAGCTGTTTTGGCTGACAGCTGTTTGCTGGCCGATTTACCACATTAAAAGTGATCAATACCTGTTTTCCAACGGGTTTGGAGGCGGATCAGACCAAAAAGAGGCAGTTTGGTGTCGGCTCCAAAAACGGAAATTTCCTTGACCCCGCGGTCAAGGTTTTTCTCAAATCCCCCCTCCTCCACTGTTTTGGCTGACAGCTGTTTGCTGGCCGATTTACCACATTAAAAGTGATCAATACCTGTTTTCCAACGGGTTTGGAGGCGGATCAGACCAAAAAGAGGCAGTTTGGTGTCGGCTCCAAAAACGGAAATTTCCTTGACCCCGCGGTCAAGGTTTTTTTCAAATCCCCCCTCCTCCACTGTTTTGGCTGACAGCTGTTTGCTGGCCGATTTACCACATTAAAAGTGATCAATACCTGTTTTCCAACGGGTTTGGAGGCGGATCAGACCAAAAAGAGGCAGTTTGGTGTCGGCTCCAAAAACGGAAATTTCCTTGACCCCGCGGTCAAGGTTTTTTTCAAATCCCCCCTCCTCCACTGTTTTGGCTGACAGCTGTTTGCTGGCCGATTTACCACATTAAAAGTGATCAATACCTGTTTTCCAACGGGTTTGGAGGCGGATCAGACCAAAAAGAGGCAGTTTGGTGTCGGCTCCAAAAACGGAAATTTCCTTGACCCCGCGGTCAAGGTTTTTTTCAAATCCCCCCTCCTCCACTGTTTTGGCTGACAGCTGTTTGCTGGCCGATTTACCACATTAAAAGTGATCAATACCTGTTTTCCAACGGGTTTGGAGGCGGATCAGACCAAAAAGAGGCAGTTTGGTGTCGGCTCCAAAAACGGAAATTTCCTTGACCCCGCGGTCAAGGTTTTTTTCAAATCCCCCCTCCTCCACTGTTTTGGCTGACAGCTGTTTGCTGGCCGATTTACCACATTAAAAGTGATCAATACCTGTTTTCCAACGGGTTTGGAGGCGGATCAGACCAAAAAGAGGCAGTTTGGTGTCGGCTCCAAAAACGGAAATTTCCTTGACCCCGCGGTCAAGGTTTTTTTCAAATCCCCCCTCCTCCACTGTTTTGGCTGACAGCTGTTTGCTGGCCGATTTACCACATTAAAAGTGATCAATACCTGTTTTCCAACGGGTTTGGAGGCGGATCAGACCAAAAAGAGGCAGTTTGGTGTCGGCTCCAAAAACGGAAATTTCCTTGACCCCGCGGTCAAGGTTTTTTTCAAATCCCCCCTCCTCCACTGTTTTGGCTGACAGCTGTTTGCTGGCCGATTTACCACATTAAAAGTGATCAATACCTGTTTTCCAACGGGTTTGGAGGCGGATCAGACCAAAAAGAGGCAGTTTGGTGTCGGCTCCAAAAACGGAAATTTCCTTGACCCCGCGGTCAAGGTTTTTTTCAAATCCCCCCTCCTCCACTGTTTTGGCTGACAGCTGTTTGCTGGCCGATTTACCACATTAAAAGTGATCAATACCTGTTTTCCAACGGGTTTGGAGGCGGATCAGACCAAAAAGAGGCAGTTTGGTGTCGGCTCCAAAAACGGAAATTTCCTTGACCCCGCGGTCAAGGTTTTTTTCAAATCCCCCCTCCTCCACTGTTTTGGCTGACAGCTGTTTGCTGGCCGATTTACCACATTAAAAGTGATCAATACCTGTTTTCCAACGGGTTTGGAGGCGGATCAGACCAAAAAGAGGCAGTTTGGTGTCGGCTCCAAAAACGGAAATTTCCTTGACCCCGCGGTCAAGGTTTTTTTCAAATCCCCCCTCCTCCACTGTTTTGGCTGACAGCTGTTTGCTGGCCGATTTACCACATTAAAAGTGATCAATACCTGTTTTCCAACGGGTTTGGAGGCGGATCAGACCAAAAAGAGGCAGTTTGGTGTCGGCTCCAAAAAGTTCTTTGACCCCGCGGTCAAGGTTTTTTTCAAATCCCCCCTCCTCCACCGTTTAAGCTGACAGCTGTTTTGGCTGACAGCTGTTTGCTGGCCGATTTACCACATTAAACGTGATCAATACCTGTTTTCCAACGGGTTTGGAGGCGGATCAGACCAAAAAGAGGCAGTTTGGTGTCGGCTCCAAAAACAGAAATTTCCTTGACCCCGCGGTCAAGGTTTTTTTCAAATCCCCCCTCCTCCACTGTTTTGGCTGTCAGCTTTTTGCTGGCCGATTTACCACATTAAAAGTGATCAATACCTGTTTTCCAACGGGTTTGGAGGCGGATCAGACCAAAAAGAGGCAGTTTGGTGTCGGCTCCAAAAACGGAAATTTCCTTGACCCCGCGGTCAAGGTTTTTTTCAAATCCCCCCTCCTCCACTGTTTTGGCTGACAGCTGTTTGCTGGCCGATTTACCACATTAAAAGTGATCAATACCTGTTTTCCAACGGGTTTGGAGGCGGATCAGACCAAAAAGAGGCAGTTTGGTGTCGGCTCCAAAAAGTTCTTTGACCCCGCGGTCAAGGTTTTTTTCAAATCCCCCCTCCTCCACCGTTTAAGCTGACAGGTGTTTTGGCTGACAGCTGTTTGCTGGCCGATTTACCACATTAAAAGTGATCAATACCTGTTTTCCAACGGGTTTGGAGGCGGATCAGACCAAAAAGAGGCAGTTTGGTGTCGGCTCCAAAAACGGAAATTTCCTTGACCCCGCGGTCAAGGTTTTTTTCAAATCCCCCCTCCTCCACTGTTTTGGCTGACAGCTGTTTGCTGGCCGATTTACCACATTAAAAGTGATCAATACCTGTTTTCCAACGGGTTTGGAGGCGGATCAGACCAAAAAGAGGCAGTTTGGTGTCGGCTCCAAAAACTTCCTTGACCCCGCGGTCAAGGTTTTTTTCAAATCCCCCCTCCTCCACTGTTTTAGCTGACAGCTGTTTTGGCTGACAGCTGTTTGCTGGCCGATTTACCACATTAAAAGTGATCAATACCTGTTTTCCAACGGGTTTGGAGGCGGATCAGACCAAAAAGAGGCAGTTTGGTGTCGGCTCCAAAAACTTCCTTGACCCCGCGGTCAAGGTTTTTTTCAAATCCCCCCTCCTCCACTGTTTTGGCTGACAGCTGTTTGCTGGCCGATTTACCACATTAAAAGTGATCAATACCTGTTTTCCAACGGGTTTGGAGGCGGATCAGACCAAAAAGAGGCAGTTTGGTGTCGGCTCCAAAAACGGAAATTTCCTTGACCCCGCGGTCAAGGTTTTTTTCAAATCCCCCCTCCTCCACTGTTTTGGCTGACAGCTGTTTGCTGGCCGATTTACCACATTAAAAGTGATCAATACCTGTTTTCCAACGGGTTTGGAGGCGGATCAGACCAAAAAGAGGCAGTTTGGTGTCGGCTCCAAAAACGGAAATTTCCTTGACCCCGCGGTCAAGGTTTTTTTCAAATCCCCCCTCCTCCACTGTTTTGGCTGACAGCTGTTTGCTGGCCGATTTACCACATTAAAAGTGATCAACACCTGTTTTCCAACGGGTTTGGAGGCGGATCAGACCAAAAAGAGGCAGTTTGGTGTCGGCTCCAAAAACGGAAATTTCCTTGACCCCGCGGTCAAGGTTTTTTTCAAATCCCCCCTCCTCCACTGTTTTGGCTGACAGCTGTTTGCTGGCCGATTTACCACATTAAAAGTGATCAATACCTGTTTTCCAACGGGTTTGGAGGCGGATCAGACCAAAAAGAGGCAGTTTGGTGTCGGCTCCAAAAACGGAAATTTCCTTGACCCCGCGGTCAAGGTTTTTTTCAAATCCCCCCTCCTCCACTGTTTTGGCTGACAGCTGTTTGCTGGCCGATTTACCACATTAAAAGTGATCAATACCTGTTTTCCAACGGGTTTGGAGGCGGATCAGACCAAAAAGAGGCAGTTTGGTGTCGGCTCCAAAAACGGAAATTTCCTTGACCCCGCGGTCAAGGTTTTTTTCAAATCCCCCCTCCTCCACTGTTTTGGCTGACAGCTGTTTGCTGGCCGATTTACCACATTAAAAGTGATCAATACCTGTTTTCCAACGGGTTTGGAGGCGGATCAGACCAAAAAGAGGCAGTTTGGTGTCGGCTCCAAAAACGGAAATTTCCTTGACCCCGCGGTCAAGGTTTTTTTCAAATCCCCCCTCCTCCACTGTTTTGGCTGACAGCTGTTTGCTGGCCGATTTACCACATTAAAAGTGATCAATACCTGTTTTCCAACGGGTTTGGAGGCGGATCAGACCAAAAAGAGGCAGTTTGGTGTCGGCTCCAAAAAGTTCTTTGACCCCGCGGTCAAGGTTTTTTTCAAATCCCCCCTCCTCCACCGTTTAAGCTGACAGCTGTTTTGGCTGACAGCTGTTTGCTGGCCGATTTACCACATTAAACGTGATCAATACCTGTTTTCCAACGGGTTTGGAGGCGGATCAGACCAAAAAGAGGCAGTTTGGTGTCGGCTCCAAAAACAGAAATTTCCTTGACCCCGCGGTCAAGGTTTTTTTCAAATCCCCCCTCCTCCACTGTTTTGGCTGTCAGCTTTTTGCTGGCCGATTTACCACATTAAAAGTGATCAATACCTGTTTTCCAACGGGTTTGGAGGCGGATCAGACCAAAAAGAGGCAGTTTGGTGTCGGCTCCAAAAACGGAAATTTCCTTGACCCCGCGGTCAAGGTTTTTTTCAAATCCCCCCTCCTCCACTGTTTTGGCTGACAGCTGTTTGCTGGCCGATTTACCACATTAAAAGTGATCAATACCTGTTTTCCAACGGGTTTGGAGGCGGATCAGACCAAAAAGAGGCAGTTTGGTGTCGGCTCCAAAAAGTTCTTTGACCCCGCGGTCAAGGTTTTTTTCAAATCCCCCCTCCTCCACCGTTTAAGCTGACAGGTGTTTTGGCTGACAGCTGTTTGCTGGCCGATTTACCACATTAAAAGTGATCAATACCTGTTTTCCAACGGGTTTGGAGGCGGATCAGACCAAAAAGAGGCAGTTTGGTGTCGGCTCCAAAAACGGAAATTTCCTTGACCCCGCGGTCAAGGTTTTTTTCAAATCCCCCCTCCTCCACTGTTTTGGCTGACAGCTGTTTGCTGGCCGATTTACCACATTAAAAGTGATCAATACCTGTTTTCCAACGGGTTTGGAGGCGGATCAGACCAAAAAGAGGCAGTTTGGTGTCGGCTCCAAAAACTTCCTTGACCCCGCGGTCAAGGTTTTTTTCAAATCCCCCCTCCTCCACTGTTTTAGCTGACAGCTGTTTTGGCTGACAGCTGTTTGCTGGCCGATTTACCACATTAAAAGTGATCAATACCTGTTTTCCAACGGGTTTGGAGGCGGATCAGACCAAAAAGAGGCAGTTTGGTGTCGGCTCCAAAAACTTCCTTGACCCCGCGGTCAAGGTTTTTTTCAAATCCCCCCTCCTCCACTGTTTTGGCTGACAGCTGTTTGCTGGCCGATTTACCACATTAAAAGTGATCAATACCTGTTTTCCAACGGGTTTGGAGGCGGATCAGACCAAAAAGAGGCAGTTTGGTGTCGGCTCCAAAAACGGAAATTTCCTTGACCCCGCGGTCAAGGTTTTTTTCAAATCCCCCCTCCTCCACTGTTTTGGCTGACAGCTGTTTGCTGGCCGATTTACCACATTAAAAGTGATCAATACCTGTTTTCCAACGGGTTTGGAGGCGGATCAGACCAAAAAGAGGCAGTTTGGTGTCGGCTCCAAAAACGGAAATTTCCTTGACCCCACGGTCAAGGTTTTTTTCAAATCCCCCCTCCTCCGCTGTTTTGGCTGACAGCTGTTTGCTGGCCGATTTACCACATTAAAAGTGATCAATACCTGTTTTCCAACAGGTTTGGAGGCGGATCAGACCAAAAAGAGGCAGTTTGGTGTCGGCTCCAAAAACGGAAATTTCCTTGACCCCGCGGTCAAGGTTTTTTTCAAATCCCCCCTCCTCCACTGTTTTGGCTGACAGCTGTTTGCTGGCCGATTTACCACATTAAAAGTGATCAATACCTGTTTTCCAACGGGTTTGGAGGCGGATCAGACCAAAAAGAGGCAGTTTGGTGTCGGCTCCAAAAACTTCCTTGACCCCGCGGTCAAGGTTTTTTTCAAATCCCCCCTCCTCCACTGTTTTAGCTGACAGCTGTTTTGGCTGACAGCTGTTTGCTGGCCGATTTACCACATTAAAAGTGATCAATACCTGTTTTCCAACGGGTTTGGAGGCGGATCAGACCAAAAAGAGGCAGTTTGGTGTCGGCTCCAAAAACGGAAATTTCCTTGACCCCGCGGTCAAGGTTTTTTTCAAATCCCCCCTCCTCCACTGTTTTGGCTGACAGCTGTTTGCTGGCCGATTTACCACATTAAAAGTGATCAATACCTGTTTTCCAACGGGTTTGGAGGCGGATCAGACCAAAAAGAGGCAGTTTGGTGTCGGCTCCAAAAACGGAAATTTCCTTGACCCCGCGGTCAAGGTTTTTTTCAAATCCCCCCTCCTCCACTGTTTTGGCTGACAGCTGTTTGCTGGCCGATTTACCACATTAAAAGTGATCAATACCTGTTTTCCAACGGGTTTGGAGGCGGATCAGACCAAAAAGAGGCAGTTTGGTGTCGGCTCCAAAAACGGAAATTTCCTTGACCCCGCGGTCAAGGTTTTTTTCAAATCCCCCCTCCTCCACTGTTTTGGCTGACAGCTGTTTGCTGGCCGATTTACCACATTAAAAGTGATCAATACCTGTTTTCCAACGGGTTTGGAGGCGGATCAGACCAAAAAGAGGCAGTTTGGTGTCGGCTCCAAAAACGGAAATTTCCTTGACCCCGCGGTCAAGGTTTTTTTCAAATCCCCCCTCCTCCACTGTTTTGGCTGACAGCTGTTTGCTGGCCGATTTACCACATTAAAAGTGATCAATACCTGTTTTCCAACGGGTTTGGAGGCGGATCAGACCAAAAAGAGGCAGTTTGGTGTCGGCTCCAAAAAGTTCTTTGACCCCGCGGTCAAGGTTTTTTTCAAATCCCCCCTCCTCCACCGTTTAAGCTGACAGCTGTTTTGGCTGACAGCTGTTTGCTGGCCGATTTACCACATTAAACGTGATCAATACCTGTTTTCCAACGGGTTTGGAGGCGGATCAGACCAAAAAGAGGCAGTTTGGTGTCGGCTCCAAAAACAGAAATTTCCTTGACCCCGCGGTCAAGGTTTTTTTCAAATCCCCCCTCCTCCACTGTTTTGGCTGTCAGCTTTTTGCTGGCCGATTTACCACATTAAAAGTGATCAATACCTGTTTTCCAACGGGTTTGGAGGCGGATCAGACCAAAAAGAGGCAGTTTGGTGTCGGCTCCAAAAACGGAAATTTCCTTGACCCCGCGGTCAAGGTTTTTTTCAAATCCCCCCTCCTCCACTGTTTTGGCTGACAGCTGTTTGCTGGCCGATTTACCACATTAAAAGTGATCAATACCTGTTTTCCAACGGGTTTGGAGGCGGATCAGACCAAAAAGAGGCAGTTTGGTGTCGGCTCCAAAAAGTTCTTTGACCCCGCGGTCAAGGTTTTTTTCAAATCCCCCCTCCTCCACCGTTTAAGCTGACAGGTGTTTTGGCTGACAGCTGTTTGCTGGCCGATTTACCACATTAAAAGTGATCAATACCTGTTTTCCAACGGGTTTGGAGGCGGATCAGACCAAAAAGAGGCAGTTTGGTGTCGGCTCCAAAAACGGAAATTTCCTTGACCCCGCGGTCAAGGTTTTTTTCAAATCCCCCCTCCTCCACTGTTTTGGCTGACAGCTGTTTGCTGGCCGATTTACCACATTAAAAGTGATCAATACCTGTTTTCCAACGGGTTTGGAGGCGGATCAGACCAAAAAGAGGCAGTTTGGTGTCGGCTCCAAAAACTTCCTTGACCCCGCGGTCAAGGTTTTTTTCAAATCCCCCCTCCTCCACTGTTTTAGCTGACAGCTGTTTTGGCTGACAGCTGTTTGCTGGCCGATTTACCACATTAAAAGTGATCAATACCTGTTTTCCAACGGGTTTGGAGGCGGATCAGACCAAAAAGAGGCAGTTTGGTGTCGGCTCCAAAAACTTCCTTGACCCCGCGGTCAAGGTTTTTTTCAAATCCCCCCTCCTCCACTGTTTTGGCTGACAGCTGTTTGCTGGCCGATTTACCACATTAAAAGTGATCAATACCTGTTTTCCAACGGGTTTGGAGGCGGATCAGACCAAAAAGAGGCAGTTTGGTGTCGGCTCCAAAAACGGAAATTTCCTTGACCCCGCGGTCAAGGTTTTTTTCAAATCCCCCCTCCTCCACTGTTTTGGCTGACAGCTGTTTGCTGGCCGATTTACCACATTAAAAGTGATCAATACCTGTTTTCCAACGGGTTTGGAGGCGGATCAGACCAAAAAGAGGCAGTTTGGTGTCGGCTCCAAAAACGGAAATTTCCTTGACCCCGCGGTCAAGGTTTTTTTCAAATCCCCCCTCCTCCACTGTTTTGGCTGACAGCTGTTTGCTGGCCGATTTACCACATTAAAAGTGATCAACACCTGTTTTCCAACGGGTTTGGAGTCGGATCAGACCAAAAAGAGGCAGTTTGGTGTCGGCTCCAAAAACGGAAATTTCCTTGACCCCGCGGTCAAGGTTTTTTTCAAATCCCCCCTCCTCCACTGTTTTGGCTGACAGCTGTTTGCTGGCCGATTTACCACATTAAAAGTGATCAATACCTGTTTTCCAACGGGTTTGGAGGCGGATCAGACCAAAAAGAGGCAGTTTGGTGTCGGCTCCAAAAACGGAAATTTCCTTGACCCCGCGGTCAAGGTTTTTTTCAAATCCCCCCTCCTCCACTGTTTTGGCTGACAGCTGTTTGCTGGCCGATTTACCACATTAAAAGTGATCAATACCTGTTTTCCAACGGGTTTGGAGGCGGATCAGACCAAAAAGAGGCAGTTTGGTGTCGGCTCCAAAAACGGAAATTTCCTTGACCCCGCGGTCAAGGTTTTTTTCAAATCCCCCCTCCTCCACTGTTTTGGCTGACAGCTGTTTGCTGGCCGATTTACCACATTAAAAGTGATCAATACCTGTTTTCCAACGGGTTTGGAGGCGGATCAGACCAAAAAGAGGCAGTTTGGTGTCGGCTCCAAAAACGGAAATTTCCTTGACCCCGCGGTCAAGGTTTTTTTCAAATCCCCCCTCCTCCACTGTTTTGGCTGACAGCTGTTTGCTGGCCGATTTACCACATTAAAAGTGATCAATACCTGTTTTCCAACGGGTTTGGAGGCGGATCAGACCAAAAAGAGGCAGTTTGGTGTCGGCTCCAAAAAGTTCTTTGACCCCGCGGTCAAGGTTTTTTTCAAATCCCCCCTCCTCCACCGTTTAAGCTGACAGCTGTTTTGGCTGACAGCTGTTTGCTGGCCGATTTACCACATTAAACGTGATCAATACCTGTTTTCCAACGGGTTTGGAGGCGGATCAGACCAAAAAGAGGCAGTTTGGTGTCGGCTCCAAAAACAGAAATTTCCTTGACCCCGCGGTCAAGGTTTTTTTCAAATCCCCCCTCCTCCACTGTTTTGGCTGTCAGCTTTTTGCTGGCCGATTTACCACATTAAAAGTGATCAATACCTGTTTTCCAACGGGTTTGGAGGCGGATCAGACCAAAAAGAGGCAGTTTGGTGTCGGCTCCAAAAACGGAAATTTCCTTGACCCCGCGGTCAAGGTTTTTTTCAAATCCCCCCTCCTCCACTGTTTTGGCTGACAGCTGTTTGCTGGCCGATTTACCACATTAAAAGTGATCAATACCTGTTTTCCAACGGGTTTGGAGGCGGATCAGACCAAAAAGAGGCAGTTTGGTGTCGGCTCCAAAAAGTTCTTTGACCCCGCGGTCAAGGTTTTTTTCAAATCCCCCCTCCTCCACCGTTTAAGCTGACAGGTGTTTTGGCTGACAGCTGTTTGCTGGCCGATTTACCACATTAAAAGTGATCAATACCTGTTTTCCAACGGGTTTGGAGGCGGATCAGACCAAAAAGAGGCAGTTTGGTGTCGGCTCCAAAAACGGAAATTTCCTTGACCCCGCGGTCAAGGTTTTTTTCAAATCCCCCCTCCTCCACTGTTTTGGCTGACAGCTGTTTGCTGGCCGATTTACCACATTAAAAGTGATCAATACCTGTTTTCCAACGGGTTTGGAGGCGGATCAGACCAAAAAGAGGCAGTTTGGTGTCGGCTCCAAAAACTTCCTTGACCCCGCGGTCAAGGTTTTTTTCAAATCCCCCCTCCTCCACTGTTTTAGCTGACAGCTGTTTTGGCTGACAGCTGTTTGCTGGCCGATTTACCACATTAAAAGTGATCAATACCTGTTTTCCAACGGGTTTGGAGGCGGATCAGACCAAAAAGAGGCAGTTTGGTGTCGGCTCCAAAAACTTCCTTGACCCCGCGGTCAAGGTTTTTTTCAAATCCCCCCTCCTCCACTGTTTTGGCTGACAGCTGTTTGCTGGCCGATTTACCACATTAAAAGTGATCAATACCTGTTTTCCAACGGGTTTGGAGGCGGATCAGACCAAAAAGAGGCAGTTTGGTGTCGGCTCCAAAAACGGAAATTTCCTTGACCCCGCGGTCAAGGTTTTTTTCAAATCCCCCCTCCTCCACTGTTTTGGCTGACAGCTGTTTGCTGGCCGATTTACCACATTAAAAGTGATCAATACCTGTTTTCCAACGGGTTTGGAGGCGGATCAGACCAAAAAGAGGCAGTTTGGTGTCGGCTCCAAAAACGGAAATTTCCTTGACCCCACGGTCAAGGTTTTTTTCAAATCCCCCCTCCTCCGCTGTTTTGGCTGACAGCTGTTTGCTGGCCGATTTACCACATTAAAAGTGATCAATACCTGTTTTCCAACAGGTTTGGAGGCGGATCAGACCAAAAAGAGGCAGTTTGGTGTCGGCTCCAAAAACGGAAATTTCCTTGACCCCGCGGTCAAGGTTTTTTTCAAATCCCCCCTCCTCCACTGTTTTGGCTGACAGCTGTTTGCTGGCCGATTTACCACATTAAAAGTGATCAATACCTGTTTTCCAACGGGTTTGGAGGCGGATCAGACCAAAAAGAGGCAGTTTGGTGTCGGCTCCAAAAACTTCCTTGACCCCGCGGTCAAGGTTTTTTTCAAATCCCCCCTCCTCCACTGTTTTAGCTGACAGCTGTTTTGGCTGACAGCTGTTTGCTGGCCGATTTACCACATTAAAAGTGATCAATACCTGTTTTCCAACGGGTTTGGAGGCGGATCAGACCAAAAAGAGGCAGTTTGGTGTCGGCTCCAAAAACGGAAATTTCCTTGACCCCGCGGTCAAGGTTTTTTTCAAATCCCCCCTCCTCCACTGTTTTGGCTGACAGCTGTTTGCTGGCCGATTTACCACATTAAAAGTGATCAATACCTGTTTTCCAACGGGTTTGGAGGCGGATCAGACCAAAAAGAGGCAGTTTGGTGTCGGCTCCAAAAACGGAAATTTCCTTGACCCCGCGGTCAAGGTTTTTTTCAAATCCCCCCTCCTCCACTGTTTTGGCTGACAGCTGTTTGCTGGCCGATTTACCACATTAAAAGTGATCAATACCTGTTTTCCAACGGGTTTGGAGGCGGATCAGACCAAAAAGAGGCAGTTTGGTGTCGGCTCCAAAAACGGAAATTTCCTTGACCCCGCGGTCAAGGTTTTTTTCAAATCCCCCCTCCTCCACTGTTTTGGCTGACAGCTGTTTGCTGGCCGATTTACCACATTAAAAGTGATCAATACCTGTTTTCCAACGGGTTTGGAGGCGGATCAGACCAAAAAGAGGCAGTTTGGTGTCGGCTCCAAAAACGGAAATTTCCTTGACCCCGCGGTCAAGGTTTTTTTCAAATCCCCCCTCCTCCACTGTTTTGGCTGACAGCTGTTTGCTGGCCGATTTACCACATTAAAAGTGATCAATACCTGTTTTCCAACGGGTTTGGAGGCGGATCAGACCAAAAAGAGGCAGTTTGGTGTCGGCTCCAAAAACGGAAATTTCCTTGACCCCGCGGTCAAGGTTTTTTTCAAATCCCCCCTCCTCCACTGTTTTGGCTGACAGCTGTTTGCTGGCCGATTTACCACATTAAAAGTGATCAATACCTGTTTTCCAACGGGTTTGGAGGCGGATCAGACCAAAAAGAGGCAGTTTGGTGTCGGCTCCAAAAACGGAAATTTCCTTGACCCCGCGGTCAAGGTTTTTTTCAAATCCCCCCTCCTCCACTGTTTTGGCTGACAGCTGTTTGCTGGCCGATTTACCACATTAAAAGTGATCAATACCTGTTTTCCAACGGGTTTGGAGGCGGATCAGACCAAAAAGAGGCAGTTTGGTGTCGGCTCCAAAAACGGAAATTTCCTTGACCCCGCGGTCAAGGTTTTTTTCAAATCCCCCCTCCTCCACTGTTTTGGCTGACAGCTGTTTGCTGGCCGATTTACCACATTAAAAGTGATCAATACCTGTTTTCCAACGGGTTTGGAGGCGGATCAGACCAAAAAGAGGCAGTTTGGTGTCGGCTCCAAAAAGTTCTTTGACCCCGCGGTCAAGGTTTTTTTCAAATCCCCCCTCCTCCACCGTTTAAGCTGACAGCTGTTTTGGCTGACAGCTGTTTGCTGGCCGATTTACCACATTAAACGTGATCAATACCTGTTTTCCAACGGGTTTGGAGGCGGATCAGACCAAAAAGAGGCAGTTTGGTGTCGGCTCCAAAAACAGAAATTTCCTTGACCCCGCGGTCAAGGTTTTTTTCAAATCCCCCCTCCTCCACTGTTTTGGCTGTCAGCTTTTTGCTGGCCGATTTACCACATTAAAAGTGATCAATACCTGTTTTCCAACGGGTTTGGAGGCGGATCAGACCAAAAAGAGGCAGTTTGGTGTCGGCTCCAAAAACGGAAATTTCCTTGACCCCGCGGTCAAGGTTTTTTTCAAATCCCCCCTCCTCCACTGTTTTGGCTGACAGCTGTTTGCTGGCCGATTTACCACATTAAAAGTGATCAATACCTGTTTTCCAACGGGTTTGGAGGCGGATCAGACCAAAAAGAGGCAGTTTGGTGTCGGCTCCAAAAAGTTCTTTGACCCCGCGGTCAAGGTTTTTTTCAAATCCCCCCTCCTCCACCGTTTAAGCTGACAGGTGTTTTGGCTGACAGCTGTTTGCTGGCCGATTTACCACATTAAAAGTGATCAATACCTGTTTTCCAACGGGTTTGGAGGCGGATCAGACCAAAAAGAGGCAGTTTGGTGTCGGCTCCAAAAACGGAAATTTCCTTGACCCCGCGGTCAAGGTTTTTTTCAAATCCCCCCTCCTCCACTGTTTTGGCTGACAGCTGTTTGCTGGCCGATTTACCACATTAAAAGTGATCAATACCTGTTTTCCAACGGGTTTGGAGGCGGATCAGACCAAAAAGAGGCAGTTTGGTGTCGGCTCCAAAAACTTCCTTGACCCCGCGGTCAAGGTTTTTTTCAAATCCCCCCTCCTCCACTGTTTTAGCTGACAGCTGTTTTGGCTGACAGCTGTTTGCTGGCCGATTTACCACATTAAAAGTGATCAATACCTGTTTTCCAACGGGTTTGGAGGCGGATCAGACCAAAAAGAGGCAGTTTGGTGTCGGCTCCAAAAACTTCCTTGACCCCGCGGTCAAGGTTTTTTTCAAATCCCCCCTCCTCCACTGTTTTGGCTGACAGCTGTTTGCTGGCCGATTTACCACATTAAAAGTGATCAATACCTGTTTTCCAACGGGTTTGGAGGCGGATCAGACCAAAAAGAGGCAGTTTGGTGTCGGCTCCAAAAACGGAAATTTCCTTGACCCCGCGGTCAAGGTTTTTTTCAAATCCCCCCTCCTCCACTGTTTTGGCTGACAGCTGTTTGCTGGCCGATTTACCACATTAAAAGTGATCAATACCTGTTTTCCAACGGGTTTGGAGGCGGATCAGACCAAAAAGAGGCAGTTTGGTGTCGGCTCCAAAAACGGAAATTTCCTTGACCCCACGGTCAAGGTTTTTTTCAAATCCCCCCTCCTCCGCTGTTTTGGCTGACAGCTGTTTGCTGGCCGATTTACCACATTAAAAGTGATCAATACCTGTTTTCCAACAGGTTTGGAGGCGGATCAGACCAAAAAGAGGCAGTTTGGTGTCGGCTCCAAAAACGGAAATTTCCTTGACCCCGCGGTCAAGGTTTTTTTCAAATCCCCCCTCCTCCACTGTTTTGGCTGACAGCTGTTTGCTGGCCGATTTACCACATTAAAAGTGATCAATACCTGTTTTCCAACGGGTTTGGAGGCGGATCAGACCAAAAAGAGGCAGTTTGGTGTCGGCTCCAAAAACTTCCTTGACCCCGCGGTCAAGGTTTTTTTCAAATCCCCCCTCCTCCACTGTTTTAGCTGACAGCTGTTTTGGCTGACAGCTGTTTGCTGGCCGATTTACCACATTAAAAGTGATCAATACCTGTTTTCCAACGGGTTTGGAGGCGGATCAGACCAAAAAGAGGCAGTTTGGTGTCGGCTCCAAAAACGGAAATTTCCTTGACCCCGCGGTCAAGGTTTTTTTCAAATCC
The DNA here is from genome assembly GCF_042242105.1 of Pempheris klunzingeri. Classification (NCBI taxonomy): domain Eukaryota; kingdom Metazoa; phylum Chordata; class Actinopteri; order Acropomatiformes; family Pempheridae; genus Pempheris; species Pempheris klunzingeri. The sequence goes on from NW_027255035.1 coordinate 40,612, forward strand.
CCCCTCCTCCACTGTTTTGGCTGACAGCTGTTTGCTGGCCGATTTACCACATTAAAAGTGATCAATACCTGTTTTCCAACGGGTTTGGAGGCGGATCAGACCAAAAAGAGGCAGTTTGGTGTCGGCTCCAAAAACGGAAATTTCCTTGACCCCGCGGTCAAGGTTTTTTTCAAATCCCCCCTCCTCCACTGTTTTGGCTGACAGCTGTTTGCTGGCCGATTTACCACATTAAAAGTGATCAATACCTGTTTTCCAACGGGTTTGGAGGCGGATCAGACCAAAAAGAGGCAGTTTGGTGTCGGCTCCAAAAACGGAAATTTCCTTGACCCCGCGGTCAAGGTTTTTTTCAAATCCCCCCTCCTCCACTGTTTTGGCTGACAGCTGTTTGCTGGCCGATTTACCACATTAAAAGTGATCAATACCTGTTTTCCAACGGGTTTGGAGGCGGATCAGACCAAAAAGAGGCAGTTTGGTGTCGGCTCCAAAAACGGAAATTTCCTTGACCCCGCGGTCAAGGTTTTTTTCAAATCCCCCCTCCTCCACTGTTTTGGCTGACAGCTGTTTGCTGGCCGATTTACCACATTAAAAGTGATCAATACCTGTTTTCCAACGGGTTTGGAGGCGGATCAGACCAAAAAGAGGCAGTTTGGTGTCGGCTCCAAAAACGGAAATTTCCTTGACCCCGCGGTCAAGGTTTTTTTCAAATCCCCCCTCCTCCACTGTTTTGGCTGACAGCTGTTTGCTGGCCGATTTACCACATTAAAAGTGATCAATACCTGTTTTCCAACGGGTTTGGAGGCGGATCAGACCAAAAAGAGGCAGTTTGGTGTCGGCTCCAAAAACGGAAATTTCCTTGACCCCGCGGTCAAGGTTTTTTTCAAATCCCCCCTCCTCCACTGTTTTGGCTGACAGCTGTTTGCTGGCCGATTTACCACATTAAAAGTGATCAATACCTGTTTTCCAACGGGTTTGGAGGCGGATCAGACCAAAAAGAGGCAGTTTGGTGTCGGCTCCAAAAACGGAAATTTCCTTGACCCCGCGGTCAAGGTTTTTTTCAAATCCCCCCTCCTCCACTGTTTTGGCTGACAGCTGTTTGCTGGCCGATTTACCACATTAAAAGTGATCAATACCTGTTTTCCAACGGGTTTGGAGGCGGATCAGACCAAAAAGAGGCAGTTTGGTGTCGGCTCCAAAAACGGAAATTTCCTTGACCCCGCGGTCAAGGTTTTTTTCAAATCCCCCCTCCTCCACTGTTTTGGCTGACAGCTGTTTGCTGGCCGATTTACCACATTAAAAGTGATCAATACCTGTTTTCCAACGGGTTTGGAGGCGGATCAGACCAAAAAGAGGCAGTTTGGTGTCGGCTCCAAAAACGGAAATTTCCTTGACCCCGCGGTCAAGGTTTTTTTCAAATCCCCCCTCCTCCACTGTTTTGGCTGACAGCTGTTTGCTGGCCGATTTACCACATTAAAAGTGATCAATACCTGTTTTCCAACGGGTTTGGAGGCGGATCAGACCAAAAAGAGGCAGTTTGGTGTCGGCTCCAAAAACGGAAATTTCCTTGACCCCGCGGTCAAGGTTTTTTTCAAATCCCCCCTCCTCCACTGTTTTGGCTGACAGCTGTTTGCTGGCCGATTTACCACATTAAAAGTGATCAATACCTGTTTTCCAACGGGTTTGGAGGCGGATCAGACCAAAAAGAGGCAGTTTGGTGTCGGCTCCAAAAACGGAAATTTCCTTGACCCCGCGGTCAAGGTTTTTTTCAAATCCCCCCTCCTCCACTGTTTTGGCTGACAGCTGTTTGCTGGCCGATTTACCACATTAAAAGTGATCAATACCTGTTTTCCAACGGGTTTGGAGGCGGATCAGACCAAAAAGAGGCAGTTTGGTGTCGGCTCCAAAAACGGAAATTTCCTTGACCCCGCGGTCAAGGTTTTTTTCAAATCCCCCCTCCTCCACTGTTTTGGCTGACAGCTGTTTGCTGGCCGATTTACCACATTAAAAGTGATCAATACCTGTTTTCCAACGGGTTTGGAGGCGGATCAGACCAAAAAGAGGCAGTTTGGTGTCGGCTCCAAAAACGGAAATTTCCTTGACCCCGCGGTCAAGGTTTTTTTCAAATCCCCCCTCCTCCACTGTTTTGGCTGACAGCTGTTTGCTGGCCGATTTACCACATTAAAAGTGATCAATACCTGTTTTCCAACGGGTTTGGAGGCGGATCAGACCAAAAAGAGGCAGTTTGGTGTCGGCTCCAAAAAGTTCTTTGACCCCGCGGTCAAGGTTTTTTTCAAATCCCCCCTCCTCCACCGTTTAAGCTGACAGCTGTTTTGGCTGACAGCTGTTTGCTGGCCGATTTACCACATTAAACGTGATCAATACCTGTTTTCCAACGGGTTTGGAGGCGGATCAGACCAAAAAGAGGCAGTTTGGTGTCGGCTCCAAAAACAGAAATTTCCTTGACCCCGCGGTCAAGGTTTTTTTCAAATCCCCCCTCCTCCACTGTTTTGGCTGTCAGCTTTTTGCTGGCCGATTTACCACATTAAAAGTGATCAATACCTGTTTTCCAACGGGTTTGGAGGCGGATCAGACCAAAAAGAGGCAGTTTGGTGTCGGCTCCAAAAACGGAAATTTCCTTGACCCCGCGGTCAAGGTTTTTTTCAAATCCCCCCTCCTCCACTGTTTTGGCTGACAGCTGTTTGCTGGCCGATTTACCACATTAAAAGTGATCAATACCTGTTTTCCAACGGGTTTGGAGGCGGATCAGACCAAAAAGAGGCAGTTTGGTGTCGGCTCCAAAAACGGAAATTTCCTTGACCCCGCGGTCAAGGTTTTTTTCAAATCCCCCCTCCTCCACTGTTTTGGCTGACAGCTGTTTGCTGGCCGATTTACCACATTAAAAGTGATCAATACCTGTTTTCCAACGGGTTTGGAGGCGGATCAGACCAAAAAGAGGCAGTTTGGTGTCGGCTCCAAAAACGGAAATTTCCTTGACCCCGCGGTCAAGGTTTTTTTCAAATCCCCCCTCCTCCACTGTTTTGGCTGACAGCTGTTTGCTGGCCGATTTACCACATTAAAAGTGATCAATACCTGTTTTCCAACGGGTTTGGAGGCGGATCAGACCAAAAAGAGGCAGTTTGGTGTCGGCTCCAAAAACGGAAATTTCCTTGACCCCGCGGTCAAGGTTTTTTTCAAATCCCCCCTCCTCCACTGTTTTGGCTGACAGCTGTTTGCTGGCCGATTTACCACATTAAAAGTGATCAATACCTGTTTTCCAACGGGTTTGGAGGCGGATCAGACCAAAAAGAGGCAGTTTGGTGTCGGCTCCAAAAACGGAAATTTCCTTGACCCCGCGGTCAAGGTTTTTTTCAAATCCCCCCTCCTCCACTGTTTTGGCTGACAGCTGTTTGCTGGCCGATTTACCACATTAAAAGTGATCAATACCTGTTTTCCAACGGGTTTGGAGGCGGATCAGACCAAAAAGAGGCAGTTTGGTGTCGGCTCCAAAAACGGAAATTTCCTTGACCCCGCGGTCAAGGTTTTTTTCAAATCCCCCCTCCTCCACTGTTTTGGCTGACAGCTGTTTGCTGGCCGATTTACCACATTAAAAGTGATCAATACCTGTTTTCCAACGGGTTTGGAGGCGGATCAGACCAAAAAGAGGCAGTTTGGTGTCGGCTCCAAAAACGGAAATTTCCTTGACCCCGCGGTCAAGGTTTTTTTCAAATCCCCCCTCCTCCACTGTTTTGGCTGACAGCTGTTTGCTGGCCGATTTACCACATTAAAAGTGATCAATACCTGTTTTCCAACGGGTTTGGAGGCGGATCAGACCAAAAAGAGGCAGTTTGGTGTCGGCTCCAAAAACGGAAATTTCCTTGACCCCGCGGTCAAGGTTTTTTTCAAATCCCCCCTCCTCCACTGTTTTGGCTGACAGCTGTTTGCTGGCCGATTTACCACATTAAAAGTGATCAATACCTGTTTTCCAACGGGTTTGGAGGCGGATCAGACCAAAAAGAGGCAGTTTGGTGTCGGCTCCAAAAACGGAAATTTCCTTGACCCCGCGGTCAAGGTTTTTTTCAAATCCCCCCTCCTCCACTGTTTTGGCTGACAGCTGTTTGCTGGCCGATTTACCACATTAAAAGTGATCAATACCTGTTTTCCAACGGGTTTGGAGGCGGATCAGACCAAAAAGAGGCAGTTTGGTGTCGGCTCCAAAAACGGAAATTTCCTTGACCCCGCGGTCAAGGTTTTTTTCAAATCCCCCCTCCTCCACTGTTTTGGCTGACAGCTGTTTGCTGGCCGATTTACCACATTAAAAGTGATCAATACCTGTTTTCCAACGGGTTTGGAGGCGGATCAGACCAAAAAGAGGCAGTTTGGTGTCGGCTCCAAAAAGTTCTTTGACCCCGCGGTCAAGGTTTTTTTCAAATCCCCCCTCCTCCACCGTTTAAGATGACAGCTGTTTTGGCTGACAGCTGTTTGCTGGCCGATTTACCACATTAAACGTGATCAATACCTGTTTTCCAACGGGTTTGGAGGCGGATCAGACCAAAAAGAGGCAGTTTGGTGTCGGCTCCAAAAACAGAAATTTCCTTGACCCCGCGGTCAAGGTTTTTTTCAAATCCCCCCTCCTCCACTGTTTTGGCTGTCAGCTTTTTGCTGGCCGATTTACCACATTAAAAGTGATCAATACCTGTTTTCCAACGGGTTTGGAGGCGGATCAGACCAAAAAGAGGCAGTTTGGTGTCGGCTCCAAAAACGGAAATTTCCTTGACCCCGCGGTCAAGGTTTTTTTCAAATCCCCCCTCCTCCACTGTTTTGGCTGACAGCTGTTTGCTGGCCGATTTACCACATTAAAAGTGATCAATACCTGTTTTCCAACGGGTTTGGAGGCGGATCAGACCAAAAAGAGGCAGTTTGGTGTCGGCTCCAAAAAGTTCTTTGACCCCGCGGTCAAGGTTTTTTTCAAATCCCCCCTCCTCCACCGTTTAAGCTGACAGGTGTTTTGGCTGACAGCTGTTTGCTGGCCGATTTACCACATTAAAAGTGATCAATACCTGTTTTCCAACGGGTTTGGAGGCGGATCAGACCAAAAAGAGGCAGTTTGGTGTCGGCTCCAAAAACGGAAATTTCCTTGACCCCGCGGTCAAGGTTTTTTTCAAATCCCCCCTCCTCCACTGTTTTGGCTGACAGCTGTTTGCTGGCCGATTTACCACATTAAAAGTGATCAATACCTGTTTTCCAACGGGTTTGGAGGCGGATCAGACCAAAAAGAGGCAGTTTGGTGTCGGCTCCAAAAACTTCCTTGACACCGCGGTCAAGGTTTTTTTCAAATCCCCCCTCCTCCACTGTTTTAGCTGACAGCTGTTTTGGCTGACAGCTGTTTGCTGGCCGATTTACCACATTAAAAGTGATCAATACCTGTTTTCCAACGGGTTTGGAGGCGGATCAGACCAAAAAGAGGCAGTTTGGTGTCGGCTCCAAAAACAGAAACTTCCTTGACCCCGCGGTCAAGGTTTTTTTCAAATCCCCCCTCCTCCACTGTTTTGGCTGACAGCTGTTTGCTGGCCGATTTACCACATTAAAAGTGATCAATACCTGTTTTCCAACGGGTTTGGAGGCGGATCAGACCAAAAAGAGGCAGTTTGGTGTCGGCTCCAAAAACGGAAATTTCCTTGACCCCGCGGTCAAGGTTTTTTTCAAATCCCCCCTCCTCCACTGTTTTGGCTGACAGCTGTTTGCTGGCCGATTTACCACATTAAAAGTGATCAATACCTGTTTTCCAACGGGTTTGGAGGCGGATCAGACCAAAAAGAGGCAGTTTGGTGTCGGCTCCAAAAACGGAAATTTCCTTGACCCCGCGGTCAAGGTTTTTTTCAAATCCCCCCTCCTCCACTGTTTTGGCTGACAGCTGTTTGCTGGCCGATTTACCACATTAAAAGTGATCAATACCTGTTTTCCAACGGGTTTGGAGGCGGATCAGACCAAAAAGAGGCAGTTTGGTGTCGGCTCCAAAAACGGAAATTTCCTTGACCCCGCGGTCAAGGTTTTTTTCAAATCCCCCCTCCTCCACTGTTTTGGCTGACAGCTGTTTGCTGGCCGATTTACCACATTAAAAGTGATCAATACCTGTTTTCCAACGGGTTTGGAGGCGGATCAGACCAAAAAGAGGCAGTTTGGTGTCGGCTCCAAAAACTTCCTTGACCCCGCGGTCAAGGTTTTTTTCAAATCCCCCCTCCTCCACTGTTTTAGCTGACAGCTGTTTTGGCTGACAGCTGTTTGCTGGCCGATTTACCACATTAAAAGTGATCAATACCTGTTTTCCAACGGGTTTGGAGGCGGATCAGACCAAAAAGAGGCAGTTTGGTGTCGGCTCCAAAAACAGAAACTTCCTTGACCCCGCGGTCAAGGTTTTTTTCAAATCCCCCCTCCTCCACTGTTTTGGCTGACAGCTGTTTGCTGGCCGATTTACCACATTAAAAGTGATCAATACCTGTTTTCCAACGGGTTTGGAGGCGGATCAGACCAAAAAGAGGCAGTTTGGTGTCGGCTCCAAAAACTTCCTTGACCCCGCGGTCAAGGTTTTTTTCAAATCCCCCCTCCTCCACTGTTTTAGCTGACAGCTGTTTTGGCTGACAGCTGTTTGCTGGCCGATTTACCACATTAAAAGTGATCAATACCTGTTTTCCAACGGGTTTGGAGGCGGATCAGACCAAAAAGAGGCAGTTTGGTGTCGGCTCCAAAAACAGAAACTTCCTTGACCCCGCGGTCAAGGTTTTTTTCAAATCCCCCCTCCTCCACTGTTTTGGCTGACAGCTGTTTGCTGGCCGATTTACCACATTAAAAGTGATCAATACCTGTTTTCCAACGGGTTTGGAGGCGGATCAGACCAAAAAGAGGCAGTTTGGTGTCGGCTCCAAAAACGGAAATTTCCTTGACCCCGCGGTCAAGGTTTTTTTCAAATCCCCCCTCCTCCACTGTTTTGGCTGACAGCTGTTTGCTGGCCGATTTACCACATTAAAAGTGATCAATACCTGTTTTCCAACGGGTTTGGAGGCGGATCAGACCAAAAAGAGGCAGTTTGGTGTCGGCTCCAAAAACGGAAATTTCCTTGACCCCGCGGTCAAGGTTTTTTTCAAATCCCCCCTCCTCCACTGTTTTGGCTGACAGCTGTTTGCTGGCCGATTTACCACATTAAAAGTGATCAATACCTGTTTTCCAACGGGTTTGGAGGCGGATCAGACCAAAAAGAGGCAGTTTGGTGTCGGCTCCAAAAACGGAAATTTCCTTGACCCCGCGGTCAAGGTTTTTTTCAAATCCCCCCTCCTCCACTGTTTTGGCTGACAGCTGTTTGCTGGCCGATTTACCACATTAAAAGTGATCAATACCTGTTTTCCAACGGGTTTGGAGGCGGATCAGACCAAAAAGAGGCAGTTTGGTGTCGGCTCCAAAAACTTCCTTGACCCCGCGGTCAAGGTTTTTTTCAAATCCCCCCTCCTCCACTGTTTTAGCTGACAGCTGTTTTGGCTGACAGCTGTTTGCTGGCCGATTTACCACATTAAAAGTGATCAATACCTGTTTTCCAACGGGTTTGGAGGCGGATCAGACCAAAAAGAGGCAGTTTGGTGTCGGCTCCAAAAACGGAAATTTCCTTGACCCCGCGGTCAAGGTTTTTCTCAAATCCCCCCTCCTCCACTGTTTTGGCTGACAGCTGTTTGCTGGCCGATTTACCACATTAAAAGTGATCAATACCTGTTTTCCAACGGGTTTGGAGGCGGATCAGACCAAAAAGAGGCAGTTTGGTGTCGGCTCCAAAAACGGAAATTTCCTTGACCCCGCGGTCAAGGTTTTTTTCAAATCCCCCCTCCTCCACTGTTTTGGCTGACAGCTGTTTGCTGGCCGATTTACCACATTAAAAGTGATCAATACCTGTTTTCCAACGGGTTTGGAGGCGGATCAGACCAAAAAGAGGCAGTTTGGTGTCGGCTCCAAAAACGGAAATTTCCTTGACCCCGCGGTCAAGGTTTTTTTCAAATCCCCCCTCCTCCACTGTTTTGGCTGACAGCTGTTTGCTGGCCGATTTACCACATTAAAAGTGATCAATACCTGTTTTCCAACGGGTTTGGAGGCGGATCAGACCAAAAAGAGGCAGTTTGGTGTCGGCTCCAAAAACGGAAATTTCCTTGACCCCGCGGTCAAGGTTTTTTTCAAATCCCCCCTCCTCCACTGTTTTGGCTGACAGCTGTTTGCTGGCCGATTTACCACATTAAAAGTGATCAATACCTGTTTTCCAACGGGTTTGGAGGCGGATCAGACCAAAAAGAGGCAGTTTGGTGTCGGCTCCAAAAACTTCCTTGACCCCGCGGTCAAGGTTTTTTTCAAATCCCCCCTCCTCCACTGTTTTAGCTGACAGCTGTTTTGGCTGACAGCTGTTTGCTGGCCGATTTACCACATTAAAAGTGATCAATACCTGTTTTCCAACGGGTTTGGAGGCGGATCAGACCAAAAAGAGGCAGTTTGGTGTCGGCTCCAAAAACGGAAATTTCCTTGACCCCGCGGTCAAGGTTTTTTTCAAATCCCCCCTCCTCCACTGTTTTGGCTGACAGCTGTTTGCTGGCCGATTTACCACATTAAAAGTGATCAATACCTGTTTTCCAACGGGTTTGGAGGCGGATCAGACCAAAAAGAGGCAGTTTGGTGTCGGCTCCAAAAACGGAAATTTCCTTGACCCCGCGGTCAAGGTTTTTTTCAAATCCCCCCTCCTCCACTGTTTTGGCTGACAGCTGTTTGCTGGCCGATTTACCACATTAAAAGTGATCAATACCTGTTTTCCAACGGGTTTGGAGGCGGATCAGACCAAAAAGAGGCAGTTTGGTGTCGGCTCCAAAAACGGAAATTTCCTTGACCCCGCGGTCAAGGTTTTTTTCAAATCCCCCCTCCTCCACTGTTTTGGCTGACAGCTGTTTGCTGGCCGATTTACCACATTAAAAGTGATCAATACCTGTTTTCCAACGGGTTTGGAGGCGGATCAGACCAAAAAGAGGCAGTTTGGTGTCGGCTCCAAAAACGGAAATTTCCTTGACCCCGCGGTCAAGGTTTTTTTCAAATCCCCCCTCCTCCGCTGTTTTGGCTGACAGCTGTTTGCTGGCCGATTTACCACATTAAAAGTGATCAATACCTGTTTTCCAACGGGTTTGGAGGCGGATCAGACCAAAAAGAGGCAGTTTGGTGTCGGCTCCAAAAACGGAAATTTCCTTGACCCCGCGGTCAAGGTTTTTTTCAAATCCCCCCTCCTCCACTGTTTTGGCTGACAGCTGTTTGCTGGCCGATTTACCACATTAAAAGTGATCAATACCTGTTTTCCAACGGGTTTGGAGGCGGATCAGACCAAAAAGAGGCAGTTTGGTGTCGGCTCCAAAAACGGAAATTTCCTTGACCCCGCGGTCAAGGTTTTTTTCAAATCCCCCCTCCTCCACTGTTTTGGCTGACAGCTGTTTGCTGGCCGATTTACCACATTAAAAGTGATCAATACCTGTTTTCCAACGGGTTTGGAGGCGGATCAGACCAAAAAGAGGCAGTTTGGTGTCGGCTCCAAAAACGGAAATTTCCTTGACCCCGCGGTCAAGGTTTTTTTCAAATCCCCCCTCCTCCACTGTTTTGGCTGACAGCTGTTTGCTGGCCGATTTACCACATTAAAAGTGATCAATACCTGTTTTCCAACGGGTTTGGAGGCGGATCAGACCAAAAAGAGGCAGTTTGGTGTCGGCTCCAAAAACTTCCTTGACCCCGCGGTCAAGGTTTTTTTCAAATCCCCCCTCCTCCACTGTTTTAGCTGACAGCTGTTTTGGCTGACAGCTGTTTGCTGGCCGATTTACCACATTAAAAGTGATCAATACCTGTTTTCCAACGGGTTTGGAGGCGGATCAGACCAAAAAGAGGCAGTTTGGTGTCGGCTCCAAAAACGGAAATTTCCTTGACCCCGCGGTCAAGGTTTTTTTCAAATCCCCCCTCCTCCACTGTTTTGGCTGACAGGTGTTTGCTGGCCGATTTACCACATTAAAAGTGATCAATACCTGTTTTCCAACGGGTTTGGAGGCGGATCAGACCAAAAAGAGGCAGTTTGGTGTCGGCTCCAAAAACTTCCTTGACCCCGCGGTCAAGGTTTTTTTCAAATCCCCCCTCCTCCACTGTTTTAGCTGACAGCTGTTTTGGCTGACAGCTGTTTGCTGGCCGATTTACCACATTAAAAGTGATCAATACCTGTTTTCCAACGGGTTTGGAGGCGGATCAGACCAAAAAGAGGCAGTTTGGTGTCGGCTCCAAAAACGGAAATTTCCTTGACCCCGCGGTCAAGGTTTTTTTCAAATCCCCCCTCCTCCACTGTTTTGGCTGACAGCTGTTTGCTGGCCGATTTACCACATTAAAAGTGATCAATACCTGTTTTCCAACGGGTTTGGAGGCGGATCAGACCAAAAAGAGGCAGTTTGGTGTCGGCTCCAAAAACGGAAATTTCCTTGACCCCGCGGTCAAGGTTTTTTTCAAATCCCCCCTCCTCCGCTGTTTTGGCTGACAGCTGTTTGCTGGCCGATTTACCACATTAAAAGTGATCAATACCTGTTTTCCAACGGGTTTGGAGGCGGATCAGACCAAAAAGAGGCAGTTTGGTGTCGGCTCCAAAAACGGAAATTTCCTTGACCCCGCGGTCAAGGTTTTTTTCAAATCCCCCCTCCTCCACTGTTTTGGCTGACAGCTGTTTGCTGGCCGATTTACCACATTAAAAGTGATCAATACCTGTTTTCCAACGGGTTTGGAGGCGGATCAGACCAAAAAGAGGCAGTTTGGTGTCGGCTCCAAAAACGGAAATTTCCTTGACCCCGCGGTCAAGGTTTTTTTCAAATCCCCCCTCCTCCACTGTTTTGGCTGACAGCTGTTTGCTGGCCGATTTACCACATTAAAAGTGATCAATACCTGTTTTCCAACGGGTTTGGAGGCGGATCAGACCAAAAAGAGGCAGTTTGGTGTCGGCTCCAAAAACGGAAATTTCCTTGACCCCGCGGTCAAGGTTTTTTTCAAATCCCCCCTCCTCCACTGTTTTGGCTGACAGCTGTTTGCTGGCCGATTTATCACATTAAAAGTGATCAATACCTGTTTTCCAACGGGTTTGGAGGCGGATCAGACCAAAAAGAGGCAGTTTGGTGTCGGCTCCAAAAACGGAAATTTCCTTGACCCCGCGGTCAAGGTTTTTTTCAAATCCCCCCTCCTCCACTGTTTTGGCTGACAGCTGTTTGCTGGCCGATTTACCACATTAAAAGTGATCAATACCTGTTTTCCAACGGGTTTGGAGGCGGATCAGACCAAAAAGAGGCAGTTTGGTGTCGGCTCCAAAAACGGAAATTTCCTTGACCCCGCGGTCAAGGTTTTTTTCAAATCCCCCCTCCTCCGCTGTTTTGGCTGACAGCTGTTTGCTGGCCGATTTACCACATTAAAAGTGATCAATACCTGTTTTCCAACAGGTTTGGAGGCGGATCAGACCAAAAAGAGGCAGTTTGGTGTCGGCTCCAAAAACGGAAATTTCCTTGACCCCGCGGTCAAGGTTTTTTTCAAATCCCCCCTCCTCCACTGTTTTGGCTGACAGCTGTTTGCTGGCCGATTTACCACATTAAAAGTGATCAATACCTGTTTTCCAACGGGTTTGGAGGCGGATCAGACCAAAAAGAGGCAGTTTGGTGTCGGCTCCAAAAACTTCCTTGACCCCGCGGTCAAGGTTTTTTTCAAATCCCCCCTCCTCCACTGTTTTAGCTGACAGCTGTTTTGGCTGACAGCTGTTTGCTGGCCGATTTACCACATTAAAAGTGATCAATACCTGTTTTCCAACGGGTTTGGAGGCGGATCAGACCAAAAAGAGGCAGTTTGGTGTCGGCTCCAAAAACGGAAATTTCCTTGACCCCGCGGTCAAGGTTTTTCTCAAATCCCCCCTCCTCCACTGTTTTGGCTGACAGCTGTTTGCTGGCCGATTTACCACATTAAAAGTGATCAATACCTGTTTTCCAACGGGTTTGGAGGCGGATCAGACCAAAAAGAGGCAGTTTGGTGTCGGCTCCAAAAACGGAAATTTCCTTGACCCCGCGGTCAAGGTTTTTTTCAAATCCCCCCTCCTCCACTGTTTTAGCTGACAGCTGTTTGCTGGCCGATTTACCACATTAAAAGTGATCAATACCTGTTTTCCAACGGGTTTGGAGGCGGATCAGACCAACAAGAGGCAGTTTGGTGTCGGCTCCAAAAACGGAAATTTCCTTGACCCCGCGGTCAAGGTTTTTTTCAAATCCCCCCTCCTCCACTGTTTTAGCTGACAGCTGTTTGCTGGCCGATTTACCACATTAAAAGTGATCAATACCTGTTTTCCAACGGGTTTGGAGGCGGATCAGACCAACAAGAGGCAGTTTGGTGTCGGCTCCAAAAACAGAAATTTCCTTGACCCCGCGGTCAAGGTTTTTTTCAAATCCCCCCTCCTCCACTGTTTTGGCTGACAGCTGTTTGCTGGCCGATTTACCACATTAAAAGTGATCAATACCTGTTTTCCAACGGGTTTGGAGGCGGATCAGACCAAAAAGAGGCAGTTTGGTGTCGGCTCCAAAAACGGAAATTTCCTTGACCCCGCGGTCAAGGTTTTTTTCAAATCCCCCCTCCTCCACTGTTTTGGCTGACAGGTGTTTGCTGGCCGATTTACCACATTAAAAGTGATCAATACCTGTTTTCCAACGGGTTTGGAGGCGGATCAGACCAAAAAGAGGCAGTTTGGTGTCGGCTCCAAAAACGGAAATTTCCTTGACCCCGCGGTCAAGGTTTTTTTCAAATCCCCCCTCCTCCACTGTTTTGGCTGACAGCTGTTTGCTGGCCGATTTACCACATTAAAAGTGATCAATACCTGTTTTCCAACGGGTTTGGAGGCGGATCAGACCAAAAAGAGGCAGTTTGGTGTCGGCTCCAAAAACGGAAATTTCCTTGACCCCGCGGTCAAGGTTTTTTTCAAATCCCCCCTCCTCCGCTGTTTTGGCTGACAGCTGTTTGCTGGCCGATTTACCACATTAAAAGTGATCAATACCTGTTTTCCAACGGGTTTGGAGGCGGATCAGACCAAAAAGAGGCAGTTTGGTGTCGGCTCCAAAAACGGAAATTTCCTTGACCCCGCGGTCAAGGTTTTTTTCAAATCCCCCCTCCTCCACTGTTTTGGCTGACAGCTGTTTGCTGGCCGATTTACCACATTAAAAGTGATCAATACCTGTTTTCCAACGGGTTTGGAGGCGGATCAGACCAAAAAGAGGCAGTTTGGTGTCGGCTCCAAAAACGGAAATTTCCTTGACCCCGCGGTCAAGATTTTTTTCAAATCCCCCCTCCTCCACTGTTTTGGCTGACAGCTGTTTGTTGGCCGATTTACCACATTAAAAGTGATCAATACCTGTTTTCCAACGGGTTTGGAGGCGGATCAGACCAACAAGAGGCAGTTTGGTGTCGGCTCCAAAAACGGAAATTTCCTTGACCCCGCGGTCAAGGTTTTTTTCAAATCCCCCCTCCTCCACTGTTTTGGCTGACAGCTGTTTGCTGGCCGATTTACCACATTAAAAGTGATCAATACCTGTTTTCCAACGGGTTTGGAGGCGGATCAGACCAAAAAGAGGCAGTTTGGTGTCGGCTCCAAAAACGGAAATTTCCTTGACCCCGCGGTCAAGGTTTTTTTCAAATCCCCCCTCCTCCGCTGTTTTGGCTGACAGCTGTTTGCTGGCCGATTTACCACATTAAAAGTGATCAATACCTGTTTTCCAACAGGTTTGGAGGCGGATCAGACCAAAAAGAGGCAGTTTGGTGTCGGCTCCAAAAACGGAAATTTCCTTGACCCCGCGGTCAAGGTTTTTTTCAAATCCCCCCTCCTCCACTGTTTTGGCTGACAGCTGTTTGCTGGCCGATTTACCACATTAAAAGTGATCAATACCTGTTTTCCAACGGGTTTGGAGGCGGATCAGACCAAAAAGAGGCAGTTTGGTGTCGGCTCCAAAAACTTCCTTGACCCCGCGGTCAAGGTTTTTTTCAAATCCCCCCTCCTCCACTGTTTTAGCTGACAGCTGTTTTGGCTGACAGCTGTTTGCTGGCCGATTTACCACATTAAAAGTGATCAATACCTGTTTTCCAACGGGTTTGGAGGCGGATCAGACCAAAAAGAGGCAGTTTGGTGTCGGCTCCAAAAACGGAAATTTCCTTGACCCCGCGGTCAAGGTTTTTCTCAAATCCCCCCTCCTCCACTGTTTTGGCTGACAGCTGTTTGCTGGCCGATTTACCACATTAAAAGTGATCAATACCTGTTTTCCAACGGGTTTGGAGGCGGATCAGACCAAAAAGAGGCAGTTTGGTGTCGGCTCCAAAAACGGAAATTTCCTTGACCCCGCGGTCAAGGTTTTTTTCAAATCCCCCCTCCTCCACTGTTTTAGCTGACAGCTGTTTGCTGGCCGATTTACCACATTAAAAGTGATCAATACCTGTTTTCCAACGGGTTTGGAGGCGGATCAGACCAACAAGAGGCAGTTTGGTGTCGGCTCCAAAAACGGAAATTTCCTTGACCCCGCGGTCAAGGTTTTTTTCAAATCCCCCCTCCTCCACTGTTTTAGCTGACAGCTGTTTGCTGGCCGATTTACCACATTAAAAGTGATCAATACCTGTTTTCCAACGGGTTTGGAGGCGGATCAGACCAACAAGAGGCAGTTTGGTGTCGGCTCCAAAAACAGAAATTTCCTTGACCCCGCGGTCAAGGTTTTTTTCAAATCCCCCCTCCTCCACTGTTTTGGCTGACAGCTGTTTGCTGGCCGATTTACCACATTAAAAGTGATCAATACCTGTTTTCCAACGGGTTTGGAGGCGGATCAGACCAAAAAGAGGCAGTTTGGTGTCGGCTCCAAAAACGGAAATTTCCTTGACCCCGCGGTCAAGGTTTTTTTCAAATCCCCCCTCCTCCACTGTTTTGGCTGACAGCTGTTTGCTGGCCGATTTATCACATTAAAAGTGATCAATACCTGTTTTCCAACGGGTTTGGAGGCGGATCAGACCAAAAAGAGGCAGTTTGGTGTCGGCTCCAAAAACGGAAATTTCCTTGACCCCGCGGTCAAGGTTTTTTTCAAATCCCCCCTCCTCCACTGTTTTGGCTGACAGCTGTTTGCTGGCCGATTTACCACATTAAAAGTGATCAATACCTGTTTTCCAACGGGTTTGGAGGCGGATCAGACCAAAAAGAGGCAGTTTGGTGTCGGCTCCACAAACGGAAATTTCCTTGACCCCGCGGTCAAGGTTTTTTTCAAATCCCCCCTCCTCCGCTGTTTTGGCTGACAGCTGTTTGCTGGCCGATTTACCACATTAAAAGTGATCAATACCTGTTTTCCAACAGGTTTGGAGGCGGATCAGACCAAAAAGAGGCAGTTTGGTGTCGGCTCCAAAAACGGAAATTTCCTTGACCCCGCGGTCAAGGTTTTTTTCAAATCCCCCCTCCTCCACTGTTTTGGCTGACAGCTGTTTGCTGGCCGATTTACCACATTAAAAGTGATCAATACCTGTTTTCCAACGGGTTTGGAGGCGGATCAGACCAAAAAGAGGCAGTTTGGTGTCGGCTCCAAAAACTTCCTTGACCCCGCGGTCAAGGTTTTTTTCAAATCCCCCCTCCTCCACTGTTTTAGCTGACAGCTGTTTTGGCTGACAGCTGTTTGCTGGCCGATTTACCACATTAAAAGTGATCAATACCTGTTTTCCAACGGGTTTGGAGGCGGATCAGACCAAAAAGAGGCAGTTTGGTGTCGGCTCCAAAAACGGAAATTTCCTTGACCCCGCGGTCAAGGTTTTTTTCAAATCCCCCCTCCTCCACTGTTTTGGCTGACAGCTGTTTGCTGGCCGATTTACCACATTAAAAGTGATCAATACCTGTTTTCCAACGGGTTTGGAGGCGGATCAGACCAAAAAGAGGCAGTTTGGTGTCGGCTCCAAAAACGGAAATTTCCTTGACCCCGCGGTCAAGGTTTTTTTCAAATCCCCCCTCCTCCACTGTTTTGGCTGACAGCTGTTTGCTGGCCGATTTACCACATTAAAAGTGATCAATACCTGTTTTCCAACGGGTTTGGAGGCGGATCAGACCAAAAAGAGGCAGTTTGGTGTCGGCTCCAAAAACGGAAATTTCCTTGACCCCGCGGTCAAGGTTTTTTTCAAATCCCCCCTCCTCCACTGTTTTGGCTGACAGCTGTTTGCTGGCCGATTTACCACATTAAAAGTGATCAATACCTGTTTTCCAACGGGTTTGGAGGCGGATCAGACCAAAAAGAGGCAGTTTGGTGTCGGCTCCAAAAACGGAAATTTCCTTGACCCCGCGGTCAAGGTTTTTTTCAAATCCCCCCTCCTCCACTGTTTTGGCTGACAGCTGTTTGCTGGCCGATTTACCACATTAAAAGTGATCAATACCTGTTTTCCAACGGGTTTGGAGGCGGATCAGACCAAAAAGAGGCAGTTTGGTGTCGGCTCCAAAAACTTCCTTGACCCCGCGGTCAAGGTTTTTTTCAAATCCCCCTCCTCCACTGTTTTAGCTGACAGCTGTTTTGGCTGACAGCTGTTTGCTGGCCGATTTACCACATTAAAAGTGATCAATACCTGTTTTCCAACGGGTTTGGAGGCGGATCAGACCAAAAAGAGGCAGTTTGGTGTCGGCTCCAGAAACTTCCTTGACCCCGCGGTCAAGGTTTTTTTCAAATCCCCCCTCCTCCACTGTTTTAGCTGACAGCTGTTTTGGCTGACAGCTGTTTGCTGGCCGATTTACCACATTAAAAGTGATCAATACCTGTTTTCCAACGGGTTTGGAGGCGGATCAGACCAAAAAGAGGCAGTTTGGTGTCGGCTCCAAAAACGGAAATTTCCTTGACCCCGCGGTCAAGGTTTTTCTTCAAATCCCCCCTCCTCCACTGTTTTGGCTGACAGCTGTTTGCTGGCCGATTTACCACATTAAAAGTGATCAATACCTGTTTTCCAACGGGTTTGGAGGCGGATCAGACCAAAAAGAGGCAGTTTGGTGTCGGCTCCAAAAACGGAAATTTCCTTGACCCCGCGGTCAAGGTTTTTTTCAAATCCCCCCTCCTCCACTGTTTTGGCTGACAGCTGTTTGCTGGCCGATTTACCACATTAAAAGTGATCAATACCTGTTTTCCAACGGGTTTGGAGGCGGATCAGACCAAAAAGAGGCAGTTTGGTGTCGGCTCCAAAAACGGAAATTTCCTTGACCCGCGGTCAAGGTTTTTTTCAAATCCCCCCTCCTCCACTGTTTTGGCTGACAGCTGTTTGCTGGCCGATTTACCACATTAAAAGTGATCAATACCTGTTTTCCAACGGGTTTGGAGGCGGATCAGACCAAAAAGAGGCAGTTTGGTGTCGGCTCCAAAAACGGAAATTTCCTTGACCCCGCGGTCAAGGTTTTTTTCAAATCCCCCCTCCTCCCACTGTTTTTGGCTGACAGCTGTTTGCTGGCCGATTTACCACATTAAAAGTGATCAATACCTGTTTTCCAACGGGTTTGGAGGCGGATCAGACCAAAAAGAGGCAGTTTGGTGTCGGCTCCAAAAAACGGAAATTTCCTTGACCCCCGCGGTCAAGGTTTTTTTCAAATCCCCCCTCCTCCACTGTTTTGGCTGACAGCTGTTTGCTGGCCGATTTACCACATTAAAAGTGATCAATACCTGTTTTCCAACGGGTTTGGAGGCGGATCAGACCAAAAAGAGGCAGTTTGGTGTCGGCTCCAAAAACGGAAATTTCCTTGACCCCGCGGTCAAGGTTTTTTTTCAAATCCCCCCTCCTCCACTGTTTTGGCTGACAGCTGTTTGCTGGCCGATTTACCACATTAAAAGTGATCAATACCTGTTTCCAACGGTTTGGAGGCGGATCAGACCAAAAAGAGGCAGTTTGGTGTCGGCTCCAAAAACGGAAATTTCCTTGACCCCGCGGTCAAGGTTTTTTTTCAATCCCCCCTCCTCCACTGTTTTGGCTGACAGCTGTTTGCTGGCCGATTTACCACATTAAAGTGATCAATACCTGTTTTCCAACGGGTTTGGAGGCGGATCAGACCAAAAAGAGGCAGTTTGGTGTCGGCTCCAAAAACGGAAATTTCCTTGACCCCGCGGTCAAGGTTTTTTTCAAATCCCCCCTCCTCCACTGTTTTGGCTGACAGCTGTTTGATACTCACGTGCAGA